>NW_020448019.1:0-64767 GCF_003343035.1 Apteryx rowi | reverse complement strand
CCCCCCCCCCCGAGAAACTCCTCCTTATACTAGGACTGCCTGAAGTTCCACAAACAGTGCAAAGCGTTCTTAGCATTTATTTGTCACTTGAAATGAGAGCAGCTTTGTTCTGGTCTGTACTTAGTGGCCAGACTTGCTTAAAGTTACTTCCTACCATAAAACATCAAGGGATGCCTTGATCCCTCTGGCTTGTCATGATGTTCAACTAAGGAAATCTGATGTTAAAATCTGGATGGAGTTTGCAGTCTGCCACACTGGCAGACTGCTTAAAAGCCARCCACACCTCAATATTGTCTTCCCTCCATATTTGCATTAGAAACCCACAAAAATGCTTAGTTCACCACTGAATTTCACTGAAATATTTCTCTATTTCTTCCAAAAATAGAGAAGCAAAGGGTCATCCATGGTTTTAATTGTTCAGTGTTTGGATAAATACTAAACAGTACTTTCAAAATTAGGAAAGAGGTGGTAGGAAGTAGCAGCAGAACAGGGAGAGGGGAAGATACATTGCAGGGAGTGTTCCTAAGCCACTAGCTGTGTGCCTGGAGTCTGTGAGCTCTGGAAGATAGTGCAATCCCTAGTGACCTCACTGCACAGGATTTTTTTTAACTTCATGCAGTTCAAAGGCATGTTAAAATGTAAATCACCAAAGTGTTGCTTCTAAAATAATTACAATATGAGTGTCCCACGTGGGAATGAGGCTTTATGGAGAGGAGTGAATTCTAACCATGGCTCATCTATGTAGCTCATAGGTAATGAATACCTTTCAGGTGAACAGGAACATGGAGACTTACCATGTACCACTTAAAATCCACCAGCTCATGTTCAATTTGCAAATGCCAGTTCAACTTTCCAGTCTGCTGTATGGTGCTTGAATTAGAACTGCTAAGATCACTTCTGTTCAATGCCTGGAAACTGAGTATGGATTCCCCTTCTCCTTTGCAGGTGCAGGAAGCATCGTTGCAATTATGATTGGCAACCTGAAAGGCACAGAGATTTTACGCCGGATTGAGAGTGGCATGAAAGTGACTATGGTTATTGAAGTGGGCAAAAAGCATGGTCCTTTGATGAATCACTACTCGATATTCTTTGTCTCGGTGTCATTTTTCATTGTCACAGCAGCAACTGTGGGCTACTTCATTTTTTATTCTGCTCGGAGATTCAGGATCACAAGGGCCCAGTCCAGGAAGCAGGTGAGTTTGTGTTGTGTGCGTGTTGCATCACTTGTTATTGCTCTGAAACAGCATGCTGTGGATCTTGAGGGTGAAATACCACTTGAGCACCAAAATCACTAAGTTTGTTGCCTCCACATGAAGGAGAGAGTGTGATCTTTAAAATGCTAATAGGTACACTTTTAAACAGCTTAAGCCTTTCCAAAGACGTGGCAAAAAAGCATCTATCTAGGGAATGCAACGGATTATGCTTAACTAATTTTTGTCTCCTACAAATCTTATTCCCTGAGCTGTGATGCAGCAATAATGCTGAGGTACTGAAGGAGATGAAACTGCTTTCAGCTGACCCTCGCGCTTCCCACATAGCACTGCCTGTGTGCTAGCTGTAATGTGAGACACGACCACAAATGTGTCTGCAAAATGGCACATGGTTTTTGCCGCCTTCTGTAAATCACAAGCTAGGAAACTGTTTCTTGTTGAAAGCTTCCTTGTAACTCGAGGATTTCTCAGAATTGGACTGACAGCCTCATGTAGGAGTTGGAAAAAAAAGCAGTGTTGTGATGTTGTTTTTAAACTGTAGTCCTAAACTGCAGGCAGGGAATTGCTAATGAGTTAAGTTTCCAAGTAACTCTATTCTGTGCAATAAWCTGGATCAGCTGACATAGTAGTGCCCACAGCTTTGTCTTCAGTCTGATCAGACCTGCCTTACACCTGCTACTTCAGGGCTTAAGCAAAAGCCTTGGGAAAAAAAAAGTGAGAATGAAGATCTGAGCATCTCAAATATGAGCACTTATTTCAGTCTTGCCCTTAGAGCTGTTTTGCAAAGGAGCCTATTGGTATTTATAATCCTTCTTTGCCAGTTTTACCTGAACCCTGGAAGAAGAGTTATTGCTGATTCATCTCCTACAGATGGCAATAGCATGAACATCTCACTCTAGTTTGGTTCTGAGTATGAGAATTATCTCAGCATCAGTGGTTAGCTACTTAAAGATGTAACATGCAGGTCCTGTGTTGCAGAAGACCTGCCCTACTGAGCTTCTCTGCTAGCCTGAAATAAGTTGTTGGAGCTTAAAGCTGGACACAGGTGTTGAAACTCAGACCAGTTACAGGCTCTACAAATTTTTAGGACTGACTTCTCCTCTAAAATGTTAACATGGAGAACCATTGTTCTTGGCAGGCAGAGAGATCAAAGGAAATGATAGAAATGTTCTTGGGGACCTCGACCAGACTTGAATGCTGGATTCTTTCTAGTAATCATGGAATTGAACTTGGCTGAGTTGGTGCGTTTTCTGAGCGCTTGTTGTCTAAATGTGATCTTGTGAACGATGAACAATCAACTGGCTCTGTATTTGCTAATTGAGACTAGAGCCCTAACAGTGAACTGAAACTGTATTTGCACCTGGCCTAAGCTACAGCTCTTGTCTTCTAGACTAGGCTTCCCATAAGTGGTTTGTTTTAAGCTTGTTCTCATGTTCAGACATCATGCCACACCTGGAAATGACATGAGTACAATAAGGGAATAATTGGAAAGAGCAGCATGGGAAGCCTGTCTGCCTGTGAGATGTAGCATCGCTGCTACTGGATGTCACAYGAAGTTATCTTTGTTTAGTACCTTCTGTGAGGGATGGCCTGGAGCTTTGAATCTTGATGCTGTCCTCCTGCTAACATCTGGGAATCAAGATATGTACTGTCTCCTGCTGATTAACTTTTTTTTTTTCCCCCTTAGCACTACCTCAGTATTAGAACTCTGTTCCCATGCTAAACAGATTTGGGCAGGAAAACCTGGGAACCCTAGAAGCTAGTCTGCAAGAGTCATTGTGAATTGAATCATACAAAAATCTTTCTTCCTTTGAGGGTATTTAATAGAGTAGTTGTGGAAGTCTAGCTCTGCTCTCTGAGCTTCCAGGTTTTCAATGAGCTACAAATGTTATTAATGCCTCAGTGGTAGAGGATACTGGGAAAATATAGTCTGCTTGGCTAGTACCCTCACTGACTATTTCCAGCTTGGATTCTATGTGCACAAGGAGTTTGCTTTAGGTTGAAAAATAACATTGGCAAATGACATGCCAGTTTCACCTGATTTCAGCTGAACTGCTGAAGATAAGGAGCCTTAGAACAGTAGTTTATGAAGTATAAAAAAAAATGAAGGAAGCTTCTCTGCCATCTTGGAAAAAAGTACTATTTTATAAAAGTAAAACTCRGACAACCTAGATTTTTTTTTCCAGTTGTGTGGTTTTTTTTGTTGTTTTTTCCAACCATGGTATCTAAAAGCTGTGACCTCACAATGATTAGATAAGCAAAGAATAACAAGAAAGTTGTTAGTGAAGGTGAACTGGTAAAACAGTGTTTCTACAGTGTTCTCTGTTAGCCAGCAGGTTGGATTTTTTCATACTACATGCAGAGTCTCAACACTTTTAGCTGCCTGGTTGCCTTTGTGAAACCTCAAATATTAGTCAAACATGTATGAGCTTTCACTTTGCATGTGGAACTTGCCTGTCATCATCCAGTCCTGGAAACTCAGATTGCCTGGACTTTAGTCTGTCCTTTGGAGTAGAGGAATATATTTTTTCTCCTTGATCATGAAGATGTCTAAGGGTTGTGCATCCTTCTAGGAGGTGTGTTTAAGAAAGTCAGATGTCTTGATAGTTATTAAATACTACAATTTTTTCCCTCTTCCAGAGGTGAGCTACAGTTCTGAAAGTATCCCTTTACCCAGTGGTATTCCTTCGCATATTCCTTCAGTCCCCTTTTTTGACCTTCCCTGTGTGCGTGTGGGGGGGAGTGAGATATAATGCTACTGAGAAGTCTGAAGGTGCTGCTGAGGGTTGGCTAGTTCAGTCTTTCAAAATGTCAGACTTGCTTGAGCCAAAAGGAATACTCCTTAATTGCTTTGGACAGAGTGCTACAATGAGCTAGTTGTGATATGATAACAATGTTCTGTGGTTTGCCTCTTGCTTTTTCAGATCCTTGAATACTTGGCATATTCTTGTGGAGTGAGCCTCAGACCTGTGGAGCTCTTGGTCTGGACTGAAAAGGGCAGTGGTATGGGTTGGGACAGGGAGGACTGTTTTCTAGATGCTTTGTCTCTTCTGCAAAAGCCTCTTCAAAATAAGAGTCTGGCTAGCAACATGAGTTACTCATTCATGGGGCTAGTGGTAACCCCTGCTTGAACTGGATTGTTCTTAGGTGTTACTATATTCTTTTCCTGTCTTTGTCTTGAGGAAAAATGTTCGGACTTCAGTGCTTGCTGAAGCAATCCCTTGTTTTATAGATAGGCTGTTTAGTACACTTAAATGTCACAATTTGTCAACAGATTCTGTACTTCTGGTATGACTACTTGCATTTTCTGGCAGAAGGACTCTCTCTAGCTGGTTTGATCACATATAACCTAGGTTTCAAACACTTTCTGCACTGCAGACTTTTCTTGAAGGCAGCAGTGCTGTCTCTCACTCAACTTAAGCAGGAATTGCATATAACTTAGTAATGTAAAACTGTGCAAACTCCTTTTTTAAAAAGCTGAGTAAATATTGAAAAGTGCCAGTCAGGCATGTTGTGTTGTAGTCCAAGTGAAAACAAAAATGTAATAACAAGTGATCTGTCTTAATTGAACTGAAATAGAGAAGCTTTTTCCTTGTGAATCAACTAATTAAACTGTTTACAACCTACTATGTTTATCTGAATGCATTTTTCTTCTGGGCTTGGAATTCAAGTCACCACTTCTGCAGAGTCTCTTACTGCATTGCAGGATCAAGAAGGTGGAAAAGCAAAGGAAAAGTGTGATAGGTGGCTTGCTACTATTCTAGTCAGCAGAGTACTGGCAAACATAGTTCTGTAATATATTAGCTTTTCTTAACACATCAAAATGGCCAGTGATGTTACTCTATGGCCTGGTTTCTAATTTAAGCTTGAGTCTTCACTTCTCTATGGCCTGGTTTCTAATTTAAGCTTGAGTCTTCACTTCTCTTGATTTTATGAAGATTAGATGTTACAGCTGAAAAGTGACCCAATTAATGGCTTTAGAGGAGGTAAGCTGCTCAGCTCGTCACAATTCAAAACTACTTCCATGACGGTATCTATCTGTGGGAGAAAACCTTCCTTAGCTTACAGGAGGGAAGCAGGAGTTCCTGACCTCTGTAGAGCTTGCCAGTCTACACTGTCATTACTGAATTTGTAGGAGACTAGGAAGGCACCCTTACACAGAAAGAGTTGGAGATTGAATTTGCAGTCCTGGACCAGGAAAGACTGGGAACTAAGCAACAGCAAATCTAACTTTCCCAGTTAGGTGCCTCTCTACTCAAATGTGTCAGAGCCTGGATAGGAGCCAAGTTTTGACCTGTCTTGTAATATCTTGTTTTTGTATGGGTTTTCTTGTTTAGTTGTGTTTTTCCTTTCCCTGCCCCAACCTAGTCAGCTATTTTTCTAGAGTTGCTGGGTAAGTGGCTTTTAGCATCATTAACATTTAAAGTTTGCTCAAAAAAACTTGACCTCACAAAATACTTTGACGTTGCAGCCTTGAGTATCCTCGATCTCATGATAGTCTATCCCATAAAATCTTCCTCGTGCAACCTTTCTCCACCCTGCTAGAGGGGTGTTCTGATGTATTTACTAAAATCAGTGTTAAAGGTGACTTTGCCATTGGTGCATTTCATGAACAGCAATTAAACTTGTGCCCAGGCAAAACTTAAAATATTGTTTCAGTAAATTATTAATGATGCAGCCAGTTAGGTCCTGTCTAATAGTCTTGGCCTGATGTTAGATGCCTAGATTAGATACTGTATGAAGGAGTGCACTCCTAGATAGTTTAGTTTTCAATTTATAACAAGAAGCTATGACGTAGTTCTGGCTGCATATGAGAAGTGCAATATTGCTGCACTCCTGTTCTGTTGTTGATACCACACCTGCTACTGAAGCCCCCAAATTCTTGTAATGAACTGAAATCTGTAGAGGGAAGTAATGCTGAAAAGGTCACAGAATAGGTGTTCCTGTCCTGAACAGCATTTCTGGTATGTGCAGAACTTTAGTCCTCTGTCCCAGAGAACTGCTGTGTTGGGCCAGCATGTGGTACTGCTGCAGCAGAGCTGGACCTGCCTGATACTCCTCCATATCCTGAGGCAATAACTGCACCAGCAAGGGAGAGGACAGTCATTCTTGATGTTGGTGTAACTCTTGTGACCTTTAAACAGATGTTGCTCCTGTGCTAATTAAATGCTGTGTAGTAACAGCTGAGCAGGAGCAGTTGCCAAGCAAGCTGGGCTCCTGTTGTCTGATCATCTGTGTCTTGGTGTTTAAGAACATCAAACAAATTGGATGAAGGGAAATGCAATTCAGCTTCCTCCTCGGCCTTTATTAGAGCTGCCTTGTAATTCACCTGAGGCTACTCATTTGATTTGTATCACACCTTGTCTCAAGAGTGTTTTTGTTTGTTTTAAGGGAGAAATAGCTTTGAGGGAAAGGAGTATTTTGTTTTTGTTCATGTTACTTTGAACCAATATTGAGATAAAACTGCATTCTTCCACTTGACAGGAGTGGTCCATGCTTGGCTGTAGGCTCCTGAGCCGTTTGTGCTCTGTAGAGCAGTCACGACAGAGGACTAGTTCAGGGTGTGCTGGTGGCACTCAAGGTGATTGATAAGGAAACTTGCCTTTTGTCAGGATGCAGTGTACTGAGTTTGTGCCAGGAAGCTGTCATAAAATCACTAGTTAAACTTGCTGATTGTTAGACACAAAATATTCAGTCCTCTGTACAAAGTTAATTTGGAGGTTTCTGTTTGTTTTGGCAAGTCTAATCTGATCAAGATATTATCTCCCAGATTCTAAAAGAAAAAACCTTTGAAATTCCTGTGCTTTATGAAAAGGCTTGGTAAAAAGAAAGCATACCCAAATGTTTTGTTAGTATGTCATCCGAATTCAACAGCCACATGAAACCTCTGTCTCATTTTCTAAATAGCACAGTCATGCTTTTTGGGGTGGGTGTAGTGGTGTTTTTTGGGGTGTTTTTTGTTTTTTAATAATGTGAGTTAAAATGCATGCCTGCTTGCATTAGGTGCTTTGGTAAGTATTTGTAACCACCTCGTCTGAGAAAAATGATTCTGTTTAATCAGAGCCGCTTTCTGTTACAGCGACGATTAAAAGCCGAGGCTAAGAAGGCCATTGGACAGTTACAGCTGCGCACCCTGAAGCAAGGGGACAAGGTATAACTGACCCTATAATCTCCCAAACTTTATGATGCACCTTTGGCACAGAATCTACAACTTGGTTCTTAGCGCTGGAGAAGAAGAATGCAGAAGCCTCCTTGAACCTCTACCCTTAGCTTTCTGCTGCAGACTTAATTCYTCTTTCAGACCAGTCCTTTTTTGAACTTTCAAGTTCACACATTCTTATAAACCTGTTAGCTGCTTACCTGAGGTGCTGCTTGAGGCAAAAGGTGCTGGTTTTGTGGTATGGATGCTTAAAGGTAAACTAGTACCACTAGTCAGCTTCCCAGGCTATTCTTTTGTGACCAAAATTGGAGGTAGTAGTTTCTAAGCCTCTGAAGTAGTGCCTAAAATAATCCAGTGATGGCTTGCAGCTGTGTTTCTAAACTGTGGACATAAACTTCTAATGCTTCTGTTCAAATGTCAGCTCTACTATGAGTAATCCAGAAAATGTGTTTATATAAGAGATTATATACAGGAACTACTTTAGATTACTTTAGGTAGACCCCTTTGTGTCTGCAGTAAATCTGACGGTAGCTCAAGCAAAGCTTTCCAAGTTGGTTAACACTCTAAATTCATTGCTTTAGGAAACTGGTCCTGATGGAGATAGCTGTGCAGTGTGCATTGAGCTGTACAAGCCAAACGAAGTAGTGCGCATTCTGACTTGCAAGTAAGTTCTCTTCTGTCTTCTGAACTGCCCCTTAATCCAGTATCTTGAAACATGCCTCTACCAATTGTTTCTCCTGCTATGTTAACAAAGCTAATCAAACTTTAATCAAGCTGTTGCACAGCAAGAAGTCTTGAATCTGTGTTAAACAGTGTTTCAAACTACAGGAACTGTGTAAATATTGCATTTGTGGTGTGCCACTAATTGACAGTGTTTAAAACTTCCACTGTGAGTAGATTGACAAGTAGAATTTAGCTGACCACAGTGCCTGTCTGAAGGATTCCAAGGGCTTTTAAGATTTCTTTCTTTGCTGGTATATAAAAATGTTACCTCTAAATTGCAGATGACAGGCAAAGCTATGCCTATTTCTTGTCACTTAGTTTACTGATTACTTGGTTACTGAGAAGGTCATGTTCTTGCGGATATCAGTCTGGTAATCTCAATTTGTTAAACCATGCTGATTTTTGTGGTTTGGAAGAAAGCTATTTTATTCTTGCATGCCTTTTCTGAAATAAAGACCAAAATAGAGCTCTGACTTTTTTTATTATTACTATTCCTCTAGAATTCTCTACTATTGTATCTCAATTCTGTGTTCCTATGGGAGCCTAGTATTGTAGTATCAATGTTTTAATTTGTGGACCTATTTGGACTTGTTGGTATTTTGCAGTACTTGCATGTAGATAACTATAGCTTTGATTCTACTTTTGAGAATTATTTGTAACATGTCTCTTCCTTTTTTGGAAGTATTGACCAAAACAGTCCACTCCCCCTGAAGTTTAAAATTGTTCCTAAGCTGAGGAGAGAAGCCTTGTTAGGGTTTAAGGAAACTTTTCCAGTGTGATTTCTACATAAGCTTCCTGAATGGGACTGCTTTGGCAAAGCTTTCAAAATGAGATGGCTACAAGAATGCTTAAGTTAAATGCTGTGTGAACTGCATGAATTTCATGAGCGTGCTTTTACATGGGAAGGGTTACAAAAAAGCACTTTGAAAAATTTTGACATAGGAGAAGTCAAGTTCTGAAGGATGGAAAAAGCTGAAGCTGTTGTTCAGCTCTGAGCAGTGTTATCTATCAAATGTTATCTAATTTGAGCTGGAGTCGCCTTCTACAGCCTTGCACAAGGTTACAGTTTTGCAAAAGTTTTCTCTCTTTCCAAGTAATAGGACTTCTCTGCTGTTCTGATACCAAGAAATTGGTCTGTTAAGGTGTTACCAACAAACTTCCTTGTTCTAGTGCTTAATAGTTCAGAATGAAACAAAACTGAGTAAGCTTTCAGGAATGTGTGTTAATGATTATTCAGTTGTCTTGTCTGGTTTATGCTAGTGGGTAGTTCTGTTTAGTAATGAATTAAGCCCCACGGGTGGGGAGGTATTTAGACAAGCTCTAGATACTTTTAGCTGATAGGAGAGCTGACTTTGCATGTTAGTTCCCTATAAACCCTCCTAACCTTGATATAAACTTGCAAACAAAATGAGTTAAGAGCGGAATAACTTCTTTTGAATGTATTCTGGATACATTCAAAAGTTTGCTGTATATTCAAGGCTTGCTGTGGTATGCTTTGCCCTGAGACTGCTTTTAAATATATTTGTGATGCTTCATTCCTCTTAGACCCAAATGTAGCTCTAATAAGCACTAGCTTAAGATGATTGTGCTTGCTTGACAAACTCTGCCAAGACTATATTGAAATGCTCTCATGTGAGTTGTAAACTGATACTTACCGCAAGAACATACGTGATGTTGGTGGTGGACCTCAACACTGAGAGCCTACTTGTTGAAAGCATGTAACTAGTATCCATAAAAGAAACAGGCCCTCAGATGCTCCTGTGAATCTAGTGTGAGTCACATCAGTGTTATCTAAGTATGTGGGGTGTATGAGTTTGCAGAGGGCATTCTTATCCTGATAGTCAAACCCTAGACACTTACAGCAAAGGCACATGAAACCAGTACTAAGTACAAATACTTAAAATAGCCATGCATCAAGGAAGTTTGAGGTTGAACATTATGTTAGGGCAGCTGGAAAGAGGTGCTGCTTAGAGTGGCCTATTTGGAGAATCCTTGTACAAGACTTGGGTGTAGTGTACCAAGTACTAAATGTGGTGACCACCTTGACTCTTCTCATAGTAAAGTTCTGATTAATACTGAACAGTGCTTGTCTGCCTTGCTGGTTCTACTCAGGCTGAAGGGATAGGTAGACTGCAGCTGGGGATGGGAAATTCAAGTAGGATTTCAGCTAGTCTTCCCATCCTGTGTCCTAATTCAGACCCACTTTGGAAGTGAGTATCTTCACAGGAGCACAGGTTTGCATCTTTAATGGCTGAACTATATTATGTTCCTTGTATCCACTTGGAATAGACAGTGACTACATAGACAAAGTAAATGTGTGGGAGTATAGTTTATTTTGAGGAAGTAACTTGGTTAGATGATTTTTCTATGTAGCTTTAACAGAAACAGTGGCATTTAGTCATGTGCTTCTGCATGGCAAAAGCTGACCTTAGAGCGAAGACTGAGGTATAGAATTTCATGTTGATACTTATACTTGTATTAGTTATCAGCTGAGAACCTATTGTACAGTTAAAAAAAAAAAAGTGTAGCACAGATGACAGTGCTGAATGTTTTAATGAGTCATGTAGAAGTACTATTAAGTAAAAAGCAGCTAAAGGCTGAGTGATAAACTTGCCATTAGTTTCAACTGTAACTTGGAGCAAAATAAGTATATTCATTCTAGAATGAATGAATTCTCAGTGTTTCTAAATGAGTCTTGACAGTGGCTGTATAAACACTTTTCCTGGTGTGAAACTTAACTTCTCAGTTACCTTCTCCCACCAGCCATCTCTTCCACAAGAATTGTATTGACCCCTGGCTTCTGGAACACAGGACATGCCCCATGTGCAAATGTGACATTCTCAAAGCTTTGGGCATTGAGGTAAGTTGGTGTTTTTTCCTAGTGGCAAATGCCATTAGCAGTATTATGCTATTGTAGTGACAGCATATGAGCTGTTTTATGCTGCCTTTAGAATGCAGATAAGCACAGACCTTGCATGTCAACTGTGGGATGCTACATGACTAATGGTAGAGCATATGCCTGTTAGTGAAGCCTGCAGCTGACACGGTCTGAGTTGATATCTGTCTAAAGCCTTAGGCAGAATGACAACCCAAACTGGTTGTTATGCATGACCGAAGAATTGCTCTTTGCAAATAGAGGGGTTTCTCAAAGTTTAGGCAGGCTTTGATAACTAATACTGTCCTTGAAACCAGCCTCCATTCAGTTATAAAGTACCCAGAGTCCTTGAGGAGAGGATAGGTTAGTACATGTGGCTTTTTGGGAGCCATGTGACTTCCTAGGATACACAAGAAACGTCTGTGTGTTCTGTCACTGCTCATGGTGGCAAGTGCTGAAGGAAGATACTGTTGCCATTGCCTACCACTGCCTGGACCAGCTGAAATGTATGCCAGAGACCTTCTGGGGGGTGGAGAACTGCACTCAGTGGAAGGAGGAATCTATCTTCCTGATATTGGGCAGGAAAAAGGGAAGAACTGGCTGAAGAATACAGAAGCTGCATCTAAACCTCCCACTCTAACTAGGCAGTAACTGGCTTTCACTTATTAGGCTGGAGGTTTACAGTAAAGCTTTTTCAATTTTAAACCTCTTTCTGGCCAAAAGTCCACTGGACTCCAGTCTCTGCAAGCATTGGGGCCTCCTGGAAAGATGCATCTTCCTACAAAGTTGTAACTTAACCAGTTTTGCTTCCCTTTCACAAAGGCGGATATAGAAGATGGGGCAGAGTCTGTGCAAGCCACAGTATCCAGTGAAGCATCAAATGTCACTTCAGTTAATGAAGAGGATAGTAGTAGTGAAACTGCATCATCTGGATATGCTTCTGTACAAGGAGCAGATGAATCTGTTCTGGAAGAACAAGCACCATCAGAAAGTGAGTATATTGCTTCACTTGTCTTGTTAGGTTATGTTGCACTTTAATTGCTTATGCTATGAATTAGGGTTTCTTTCTTTTTCTTTCTTTCTTAGTAATATGTAATAGTGCTTGAACACCTTGAGCTTGCTGTTTTTCGGAGTAATCTTAACCTTCTGTTTTTTAAGCAGCTGGCATTTATACTCACTATTTGTTCTCTACTGAAGTACAACCTAAACTTGAATTAAAAACTGAACTCTAAGAAAAGAGGAGTTGAAAATTAGAGGCTATTTAAAGGYCAAAGGGAATTTTTTTGGAAGATGTCCCACAACTCATCTCTTTGGAAATTACATATTGGATAAGCAGGTGCTGCCTTGCCACTAGATCTGTCTGCATTAAGCAGTTAATTACTTACGGAAAACTTCTGGGGAGTCAGTCTTGCTCTAGTATAGATGGCAAAGAATAGAAATGACAAATACTTCATACCGAATTTCAGATTTTGCAGAGGCTGAGTCACCTTTAAACACTTTCACAGAGCTTTCACTGAAAAAGACTACTAGCTTTTTTGAATACCTTATCTTTTTAAACAAGAACACATGTATTGAAAAAGGTTTTTTTCTAGTGCTTAATTTTGCCAAGAAGTGCTCAGTGTTGCTGTTGATTTTAAAAGTGTAAAGAATCTAGGTAAACAGACAAAAACTAGTGTAGTTCTCTCCTGAATTGTAGAATGGATTTGGAAAGAAGAGTAAGTGGGGAAGCTTTCAGAGGTGAGAAGGATGCATTCTGGTTGTCTGCTTAGATTTCCTACTGGAACCATCCCTAGATGATAGGAAAGCATGGGATTTGCTGCCACCTGTGGGACATCTTGCTCCAGCAAGTAAAGTGTATATAGGAGTGCTCCTGCTTAGGCACCCCGCTAGARGAGAGGGTATTTCCTATAAGCAAAACATCAGAAGGTTAATTTGCATCCCTACAAGCAAATTAAGTGATTCTGGACTATTTAAATTGCGCAGGCCCTCATATGTATTCTTGCCTTGAGTGGCAAAAACAAGCATTAATGTCAGCCTAACAAAGCTAGCCTGGGGGGAAAGAATTCTCTGAATCACCCTGTGTATCCTGAAACTAGTCTCCAAGAGTTACTCCAGATGCCAGTCTTCAGTAGCCCTTAAAGCCATATGAGATTTCTCTCTCCTTATAGCTGGATATTGTAGCCTTACACTGCCTTCTGCCACTTGATGTACACACAGCCTAGGTTTGCTCAACCCTAGTGAGAAGTGAACTCCAAAGCCTAGTGGACACATCTGTAAATAACAGGTAATGGGCTCACAAACTAATGAAGGCCAGTGGAAGAGCGGTAGTTGGGGCATGGCTTTGGATTCCCCCTGTTCAGGAGATGTTGTGAAGAGACCACTGCAGTAGGCTTGTGAAGAAAAAATGTGTGGTTGTGTTTTTGTTTTTTTGTTTTTGTTTTTTGTTTTTAAAGTAGTGAAGCTTGCCTTAACTTGTTTTTTCTTGTTCTGGATAGATGACAACACGCATCTTGTAAATAATGCATCCCAACCCTCAGCTGTGAATGTCCTTCCACATCTTGACAACCCAACTTTTGAAGCAGATGAAACACAAGTTCGTGAAGTCAGGACCTAAGAATATGACCAGCAACATGGTGTAAGCCTTCTGCAAGGAGCTGCCAACTGCTGTCACATGTACATCAAACACCGTAAGAACCTGGTGGATGACTGTAGCAGCAATGTTGCCATGGAAATGTCGAGATCAAATAGACTTATTTAAATCATAATTGCATGGTTTGCAATACTTAAAACTATCTCCCATGTGGAATTTAGTTTTAGCACTCTTCAATTAAAGCTGTCTTAAACATGTAAAGAAAACCATCAGATTTTAACACTAAACCAAACGTTCCATCTTCAGCAAAGGTTCTGTTCAGTATTTGAATCCTTTAAATAAGGAGAGGATTCTTTGTTATGTAGTAGCTGTCCCTACTGGGAATTGTTTGACTTGTTTTTTTGTTTTTTTTTCTTGTGTTTTGACTTAGGATTTTCATTGCAGACAAATTCATTTTAATCTGGTCTAATACTTAGCAGACACAATTGTTCAGTTTAACACTTTTACCATTTCTGTGCATTAATTTGATAAGACAAAATACAAACTAATGTTTGTCAAACTGGATTTTGCCCACAGTGTCTTTGGGTATCTGGTAAACTGATTGAATCTCCTTTACCTCTCAACTCCAGTCTGCCTACAACACTTTCCTAAAGGGGAAAAAGGGCTTCAGGCTGACAGGCCAAACCTGACTTGCACAATACTGTAAAAAGAACAATTCCAGGAACTTTTCAAACTTGTTAATAATAATATTAGACGGTCTGAAAGATTCTACCTGATTTTGAGTTATGATCATCTCTAGCACCAGCAATATGCAGGAGTCCTGGCTTTGTGGAAGTCTGAGATGACTTCAGGAAGACAACTTAAAATGAAAGGATGGATCCTTCTCAAAGGATCTGCTGTGCTTTGTTCAGGCAACATCAGGAAAAGAATCCGACATCTGAATAATGCGGCTGACTATTGCTGTGCATTGTCTTGTCTGTGGCAGTGACAGCTGATGTCCTGTAAATGCAACAGATTATTGGAGAAGTTTTCTGCCATCTGTGAGGAGTTGAACAGGGGTCAGGAGGAACACTGGGTGCCTCAATATTAAGTCTATGGCCTTGCCCATCAAAGGTAACTGAGGACATCTTGCGTATGCACTTTATTTTTATCTCTGTACCTATGGTTTATTTCTAATGCTAGCAGAACTTTGTCTTAAAGTCTACAGTAAAGTACTATTGAATCTGGAGGGGAAAAGCAATGCATTTTCTTATCTGTAGTGTAATTACAATTGTTGTAAATACTTATGATTTGTATTGAACTTGAACATGAAAATGTAAATAAAACTATATTCTGATGACTCGCTTATGACTGACATTGAATGTTTGGTACCAGCTCCTATATAGAAACTGATGCTGTTCTCAGTTACCTTAATTTGCCCCATTCCACACCCCCAAAACTGAGTTTTGAAAGGCCAAAAAGTAGCAGTGCTTGCTCAAACTATCTGGAATAAGGACTGCTGATGCTATGCAGGGCATTACTATTATCATAGGGATGGAAATTGTGTCAAGAGGCCTAAGCCTAGGAGCTGTGCTTTACAAGGAGGAAAAAACAAGTGCTTTAAGGCAAGGTTATCAAGGCTAAACAACCAAAAGAGGTTGAAGTGTGCTGAGAAAAGGGGTAGGAGTAACACAAAGGGCATGTGTTGTCTTGAGCCATATTCTCTGCTCTATAAGAGGCCTCCTGTGTGCGCTAGTACAGAAGGATGTTGAGTGAGCTGCTTGATTGTACTTCTGAACTGCTGTTCTAGATGCAGGTTGGCACAAGGCAGTCTTACATGATCTCTTCAGATCAGCCAGCTTGTTACATTTCCCTTTTCACTGTCAGGTCTGTCTTCAGCATCCCTCCCTTCTTTAAAAGTATTTGTTCACTTGGTCTTAAAGCATTTTAAAAGTACTTAAATTGCAGATGTTCAGTACTGGAATTTTAAATGTAGTAAAAAGGTGTCAAATGCCTTGGCAGGTTTGGTAGTAGTTACAGCCTTGTGCTTCTGCTTTTTAGCTTATTTCATAGGGAAGGCAAGGGAGTGACTACATGAAGTACAGGAATGCTACCCTACCATCCTGCCCTCGATCCTGTTTTGCAGACTTCCAAGTCCAGTCCAGGAAGCATTAGTTGGTTATGGCCTCAATTTGTAAGTCTGAGTGTAATCTGACTTCACTCTGAAGCTGTTATCATGCTGGTAGCTGTAATCATGTTTCTACTCTACAGCTGAAGTGTAGAGCAGAGAAAAACAGCCAAGTAGTAAATATGTAGCCCTTGAATGTTTAATTTCTTTTTCATTTCAAAAGCTATTTACAAATTTATTGTGGTGTATAAGCAATAAGGCAGTAGTTTCATGATAATATGCTGCCATAAAATCAACTGCCAGTCTTCTGTGTTTAACAGAAAAATTATTTGATTAAAAAAAAAAAAAAGCAAGCCGTGGGGGGGGAGATTTTAGGTCAATTCTATGTGTTGAAAAGTGCTTTGGGATTTTTTTTCTTCTGACCTRTGTATCTGTGGTGCTTTGTATTTTTATGTTTCAAGCCTTTCTACTTACTGTTTTCTAAGAGCAATAAACCTGCAATTTTTCCATTGCTGATAATTCTGATGGTAAGCCCAAGAGTATGGTTTTACACAGCGTTTTCTCAAGGAATGTACTGGTACTGGAGGATGTAGCAGAACAACATAGTCAGGATCTTGGYTTATGCTACAATAGGATCAGATGCTGCGTATGTGTTCTGTAAAGCTGTGAACCTCAGGACAGCTATGCTGATCTGCAGAAAAATCCTGAAAGTTCTTGCATCGAGTCTGAAGTACTGTAAAAGGAATAAAAGCAGTGTGCATAACTAAGCAGTATTTGGGCTACTGCAAAGCAGAAAGACTTAATGCTTTTTTTGTTGTTTTTTGCAGCTTAGCATGGGAATCTAACATGTTTTTGTGCAGACTGCAAATATTGGGTATGGAGGCATTTTGTTTAAAAACGAAAGCATGCAGATTTCATGCTTTCAAAACCTATTACAGTGGGATCAGATCTGTTGCTGTCTCACTTTGGGAAAATGTTTTCTTATTTCACAAGAACTGAACTACAGTTCTTCCTGCTTTAATGGAATTTCAAAACTGCATGCTAACTTTGTATATTCAAGTTTCCATGGATAGCAATTGTCCCAGTAGGGTTGTCTTTAGTCCTTAGCTGTGCGCAGAGCACTGTGCAACAGAGTTTGTGATAGTACAGCCTTGAAATGGCTCAGTGTCTGTTCGTAAGTATGTTGTAGGTATATATGTGTTATGGCATAATGGACTCTTTCCTTTAAGCAAGACGCAAACAGGAGTCTGCCTGAGGATAGGGCTGTTCCTGAAAGGCAATGCAAGCTTACAGTTATTGTGCAATGACTTTGGGCTTTGCTGTATATACTAACATTTAAATGTAAGATGCTAGAAATAATGTGCCTACAAGTGGTAACAGTTGCTAAAATGTATTCCTCTTTCGACTTTGTTAATATTTCCATTGGGTCACATAGACATTTCAATTATTCTGCCCCCAAAGAGAAAGCAGAACAGGTTAAGCATCTCCTATGTGTTTACTCACTGCTGTCATTTATCTCTCTTCCCCCAGGAGAGAGCTCTGATCTAGACATTTCACTCAGAAATGCTTCCATGTTTTCTAATGGAGACTGGGAAAGAATTCCTCAGCAAAAGAGGAAGAGCAGGTAGCCCTGTGAGCTGATACTGGGTTGCTATGGCTTTTTGTAAACCAGACTTTACAGCTGTGTGACTTTTATTGTAAATCCAAGGCTGAAAGAAAATAATTTTCTCACATAGAGGGAATTTTTCAGGTGTCACTGTAGAAATGTAGTTATAACAGTGAGATTTTGCGTAAGGAAAAAGCAGGGCTTGTCATGAGGGACTGCAAATGTATAAAAGCAGTCTGAGTTAAAAAGGAAGTTGAACTCTTTCTATAAAATGGTGAGATCTAATCTGTCTCAGACTTTAGATGGAAAGATCTGCAGTTATCAAGTGATCTAATAGTTGGACAAAATAAATGCACACTTCTTGGCTGTGTGATTTAATGCAATTTTATTCCATATTTAACATATACTAGCTCAGAAGATAGCCCTGCCTTTTCACCCAGGTTTATATGAAAGTTATTCCTATGCAGATTTGGATAGTGCCTTGCTCCCAAAGAGTGGTAATGGCTGGCATTTTGGAGTAGATGAAAGAAAATCTACTGGCTTTGGCAATTTAATTTTGGGTCTAAGGGAAACTTAAGACTGAACTGTGATATTCAGGTTGTTCTGCTGTGTCCCGTTGTCATTGGTTGTTAAATTATTCATTATACAGACTGAAGCTAGTTATATAGCTAATGGTCTTGGCTGTGGTTACTTGAGGGAAATCATTTAACATTTTTAGGAGGCCCTTAATACAGGGGAAGAAAAATTCTGCAGCACTAAATGGATGTCTCTTGCTGTGAAATGCATTGATTAGACTGTAGGATGATTGTGCACTGATTAAGAAAGAACTTGTGTCTATAAATAAATTCCTCCATGAGGACGTTTTAATTGTATTTGATTAAGAATTCAACTCCTGAGGGAATGTAAAAAAGTAAGACATCCAGGACCATGAGCCCAGGGAGAGAGGAAAACAAAACAGACATTTTCTAAGCAGAAGGGTTTTGTAGGGGTGTGTGTGTGTGTGTGTGTGTGTGTGTGTTCTTAAACAATCTGATTAACAAAGTTTGAAGCTTGAATAAGAAAGTGATATATGTCATCACACGTTGCCAAATGCCAAGCTCTGGGTAGGAAATGCTAAGGGCATCTCTCCATACAATTAGCATTGGCATTAGAAGATGTGTTAGATTCTGCATGTCTGTTTCCTATCCAAAGGCTTGTCCAATTGAGGAAAACTAAATGGTTAAACACTCTCCCTGGAAATGCTCTTAGAACAGCAGCATCCAAGCAGGAATCACTCAATCAGTTCTGCTGGTAAATCTCCAGGAACAGCCATAGTAAGAACATACCCACGGGAACTGTTAATGTGTGTTAGACTCTTGGTCACTTCAGGTGGGCCGATTGAGGAAACTCACTTGTGAAGAACAATCTGCTAATACATCTTGAAGTTGTTTGCCTTGTCTCATTAATGTTTCATCTGTGTTAGTTACTACATGTTGGTTAATGACTTTTAATTCATTTTTCCTTACTACTAAAGTACCAGAAACTTGTTGCTTCCTACTCTGTTAATCTATTCTCAGTCACAAAGGTAAACCATTTTTATATTGGAGCTTCTTTTGTTATGATGTAATGACTGTTTTTAAGTCTCATACCAGTACAATTCATCCAGTTTTGAAGACTTGTACTGAATTAAGTGTGATTGCGTACTTGGTTCTACTTTCACACTGGTGCCTTTGGGTAGATGGTTCCTTCCGCAGCTGGAGCTGGACAGGCATTGCCAAACATCTTGCTGTGAGCGCTTGGCAAAACCTTGCCCTGCCTGTGCTCACAGATATACCAGTGGCTGGCAAAAACATTCCTGGGAATTAAATGCATTTGGGACTGTGGAAAGGGATGAAGAAAAGAAAGGATGAAGTGACAGAAGTGCCAAGTCTGTAATCTGTACAAAGTGTATGACGTGCAGCTTTTTTATAAAGAGCTCCAAGCAGAGCCCAGAGCAAGTGGTTAAAGTTAGTCTATACATAACCCAAAGAGCTAGGCAGTGAGGATGAATTCCTGAGGGTCTTGCAGACAAATTACAAAAGTACCAAGACCACAGGAGCCAAACTGTTGTTAAGGCAATGTAAGTGCATACAGTAATTTAGATGGTACTGATTCTTGTTGGATAATGCAACCAATGAAGCAGGTTGTCTTTTTATARCATGAAATGTAAATACACTGACCATATGTCTGCTCTAGCAGCTGTTGAGGCAGGCCTGTTCCTCCGCTTCCAGCAGCAATGCAAGCAGGTAGGGCAGTCACGCGAGGCATGGCATAGCCGCAGGCCGGTATTCCCTAGTGACGGGATGGTCCCAGCTCAATTCCTTGCTTCTTTCTGCGCCTTGGTTTGCTTGTGTGTAGGAACAGAAAAGTGTTCCTGACGCCTCAGATGCAGTCTAAGTTGTTCTGATTAGAGAATAATGTAAAAGGTAAACAAAAATATTTTTGGGGGAATAATTGTCTCTCATTTGGGCTGAAATCTGAATTCTGCTTGGCCAAAATTTAAAATTCTTCTGTGACTAGCACTGAGAGTGCTCTCCAAAAAAAACCTCTTAATAAAAATTGGATTGAAGAACACACCTCAGGGGAGGGGATCCCTGCGTGACAGGAGCGGGTTTGGTGCCAGGCGGCTCCCGGGCAGGAGTACAGGGACACGGCTGGTGTCGCCTCTCCCCCCCCCAACCCCGAGGGCAGAAGGAGCCGTAACGGCCGGGCAGGAACGCGACGCGCCCCCGCCCTTTCAGCAACTGTCCCTAACGGCCAGGGACTCGCCTGGCCTCGCTCCTCGCTCCGCGCCGAGGAGGCCGGCCGGCCGCGCAACGCCCGACGGGAGCTGTAGTCCGGAGGCGGCGGCGCGGCACGGCCAGGCGCGGCGGCGAGGACTACGCTTCCCAGCAGGCCTCGGGGCGGCAGCCGCACCCCCCCCCTCCGCCTCGGCGGCGGCGCTTGGCAGCCTCGCTGTGTACGTGGGAGCGGGAGGCCGGGCGGCGCGGCGGGCATGGGCGGCGGCGGCGGGGCGTGAGGGGCCGCCAAGATGTGGCTGAAGCCCGAGGAGGTGCTGCTGAAAAACGCCCTCAAGCTGTGGGTGCTGGAGCGCTCCAACCAGTACTTCGTGCTGCAGAGGCGGCGGGGCTACGGCGAGGAGGGCGGAGGCGGGCTCGCAGGTACCGGCCCCCGGCCTGAGGCAGGGCCCCCTCAGCGGGGCGGGGGGCGCGGGCGGGGAAGGGGCCGCCGGGGAGGAGGGAAGGCCGGGCTGGAGCGGGACGGGGGGAGTGGGCTGGTCCTGGGACACCCCGCTCCAGAGGGGAGGAGGCCTGGCAAAGTTTTGGAGCCCTTGACCTTCCTGGGGTTTCCCTCTCTTTCCCCCCGTGCGAGTCTCCACCCCGAAGAGACAGGCGTCCAGAAAGGCTTGCCGTGGGGAAAAGGGAGGTTTCATGAAGTTTCTGGGACTCTTYGCGTGGGATGGGGCCTACTGGTGCGCGCCGTGGCAAGGCACGCCGGCACAGAAGTGCAGGATGAGCATCCTGGCAGGGCTGGCTGCAGTTGACTGCTCTGGGCCACCTGCCTCCCGCAGGTTTCAGGTGAAGCTCAGGTCAGAGCAGCCCAACACTTTGTGCTAGCTTAACAGCCCTTTGCTCCAGCGGAGACCCTGGCAGAACTAGGTTTTCAGCTTGTCAGAAGGGGAGAGGTTTGAAGAAATGACTGATCTGCCTTGCTTTGCTTATTTCTGAGTCCCTATTCCTGCTTGAATCTGAGACTGCTTAAAATGAGCCCCTGCTCTGGTGTTTCTGATCTCTCCCTTTAAAAATAAACATATGATGGAGCTTTCCTGGAGGAGAGGATGGTGATGTACCAAGAGACTGACAGGTCATTGACCTCAGTATAATAAACTTTGTTTCATGAGAAATTCAAGGTATGAAAGTGAATTTCTATTCTTATTTATTGTGTGTTTGTACCATTATGCACTGCCGGGACCCTGGCCACTACTAAGACCTTTGTTGTGATGGTAGTTCTTCAAACTAGAATACTTCATAGTATGGTGGCTGCTCTCATTGACCCTTTCAAGGAGAAATGCCACGGGGAAGCAAAGAGTAAAGCTTGAGTGTTTTGTATGAATTGCACCTCTCAGTGTTTTCTAGGCTGTTGAATTGCGTCACTGCAGAGTGAGTTATATTTAAGTGAACTATATTATATATGAGGTTTAACTGTCTCATTGAAACGTTCATTCATTCTATCTGGCAAAAACACAACCTCCAGACTTCTGGCTGAAGGATTTCAGCTGTAGAGACCTCCCAGATCAATGTAGGGCATCCTTCAATGGTATGTGAGCTGCTTGCAGGGAATAAGTGAAGTGTTAAAAGAAATCATTACAAAATCCCAGGTCTTACCTTCTAGGAATATCATAATATTATAGATAAGTAGATAATGTGAAGCTTTGGCTTTAGAACCAGGGGTGATACTTTTCAACTGCGGAGGTGTTGTAGGTTAGGTTGGCCATTCTCTGCCTTGACATCTTTGGAGACCAAAGCAAGCTAAGCTGGTATGAAGGTTGTCTTCCCGTATGACAAAATTCACTTAAAAGCTGTGACTAACATGAGAATTAGAACTAGGTGTTCATGCTCTTAAAAGTTATGTTTTTTTAAAAAATGTCCTTGTAGACTTACAGCTGGACAGATTTGTCTGACTGATTTTTCTTGCACCTGAGACCTCTATTGCTAGTCCTCTGTCCTTGATGGTATTTGATAGTGCAGAAAAATGCGTAAACGGGATAATTCCTATAGCATGCCTTCTTATCTGTAGCATGGCACATTTTATTTCTATAACTTTTCTCACAGTATCAGATTTATACAGATTTTGTCTGTACAAGTTATCTTTTTCAAGAAACTAAAATATGCTACTGAACTAAATGCTACTGAATTAAAATTGTGAATAAGAAGGATTAACAAGAGAATTGCAAAATAATGTAGTTAAATTTRTATTTGTAGGTATGAAAATATTCAAACCTCCTAGCTATAAAGTAACATAATTTGCCATTGTCTGATTTTAATTTTATATTGCTATACGTCACTCAAGAAAATTAGAGGTTACTGTAGAAAAAACAATGACTAGCTATTATGTTATGAGATCACCTCAAATGTGCCAAGTGAAATGTTGCTCTGTTTCTCCTGACCAGCGTTTCCCAGCTGGTGAGACACAAGGTGTGAGGTGAGAGGCAGCACTGAGGGGCTGCGGAGTGCTGGGTGGAAGAGGCAGGCAACAGTGCAGGCATGTGCTGAGGGCAGGGAGAGGCTGGGCCTCAGGACAGGAGTGGCAGAGGAGATAAACAGTGCTGCAGGGCTTGGATAGAGGTAATGGGGGCTAGCTGAGGTGCTCTATCTAGCAAGGGATTCCCAAGAATGCAGAAGTCCACGTGGTAACCTAGAGTGCAGGGAGGGGAGAAGAGGTGTGGTGTGAGGAAGCAGCCAGTAGCAGGAGAAAGGTACAGACTAAAGAGATAGAGGACAGCAGAGACACTTACCTGAAGGAAGGCTGGGAATTCTTGTGCTGTATCAGGCTTAAAAAACAAGCCATGCTTAGATTTGTGTATGTAATCCTTCTGGACTGACTTATAGCAGGACCAGTTTGTAATCCTTTGGTGATAGTTAGCTCTTATGGCTTGTGCCCACATGTAGCATAGTTATGAGTTGGCTAGTAAGTGTCGTGAATAAAAATATTTTGTGCTGTTTTTGCTTAGACTTGACTCTCTTTCTTCAGGTATGCACCTGCTTAGCTTTACATTTCCTTTTCTTTTCTTTCTTAGACCTCACCTAAGGTTACGGATACTTTAACCTGTTTGACTGGTTCTACTTCCTGATAATTCAGTGTGCAGTAGACTATCCCAAAATAGTTGCTGTGTGTCTGGTAGTGCAATCTTGTGACCAAGTCCTCTGTGGTCATTGTGTCTTGTGCAGAGGTGCTATGGGAGAACTACTCCGGTTTCCCACAGAGTATTGATAAAAATGTGGTTAGGCAGGATGTGGCCTGTGTACCAAAGGCCTGTGTTAGGCCTTTGGCCTGTGTACCAAAGCATAGTTACGATGACTCAAAACCTGCATTGTGAATACATACGCTGTAACCAAGAGAAAGTTACAGTGAGATGAAGCTTGTTGGTCACAAAGTTGTTGCTTTAGTTACAGTTTAGACAGGAGCTTAATTAGAAAATGGATATTCCTGGAGTAGTTATATAAATGAGTGTTTGCTGTCAAAAATACTGATCTTTCACTGAAACATCAGAAAGCAAATTGTTTTCTGCTTCCATTGTTTTCATTTGCCTCTTTTTGCTTGAGAAATGTAAGTAAAATGGAACTGTGAGAGACAAAAATTTATTGATAAAATACATGGTGCAGCTAGTCTTCCCAGCTGCTGTGTGTTCCATGCTTGGGAAAAGAGGGAATTCCCCAAGTCAGGGAAAACTCTTGACTCTTCAGTTCTGGGTTCCTTGTGGCAATTGTTGCAATCCTGAATCAACAGAAGGACCCTGCTGGTACACCTGCTCTTTAAAAGATATAGCTTGTTGTCTGCATCATCCCTGGCTAGCTCACAAACAGGAGGTGGGAGGAAGGGGAGACAATGCATGTGCTCTGGGGAAAATTTTCCTTATCTAATATCTGTCCAAGGAGTCATGTTAAAGTGTTATCACGAAGTGGATATCGATGGTGATGAGCTTGTCTCTAACAGATTTTTCCATTGGACCCATTCAAAAGTACTTGGTAATCTTTGTACAAACTTACAGAAGTTTATTTTAGTAGGAACAGCAAGACAGGAGATGAGACTCAGGCTATAACTAGGCTCAGTACGCAAAAACAAAAAGGTGCTTACTTTTCAAAACATAAAGGTCTATGCTGTGGCTTTGCTAAATGTACAGTAGTAGCATAAATAGCAGAGACCATTTTATACCTGCAGCTGTTTTAGCAGACTGAGCTTTTTCTGGGACTTGCCTGTAGCAGATTCCCAACTGTGATGGGAATTGAAAGGTAAACCTTCTTGCTATGTTAATAAAGGTCTGGAAAGATCTATGCTGCATATTTCTTCAGCTGGAGCAAAGCTTGTTTTGCAGTGCATATATTTGTGAGACAAATAATGCCGTTCTGTTATGAAGCATATTTACGACTGGGGATGGAAGGTGGGAAAATGACTAGGGCATAATTTAGAGGATATAATCTTTAACTTCCTGAATCACAGCACCAAGTGCATTCTGGGTGCGTAGGAGTCAGCACCCTTGGAGGTGTGAAATCAAACTACCAACAGTTGTGGGAGGTGTTATGGTTTGCTAAAGAAATGGAAACCGGAAGAGCAGAGGGTTTGGATGCGAGGCTGAAGACGCAAGGTTTGTGCTCCACCAAATTCTCAGGAGGAAAACTGCTTTCAGTTACCAGTTCAGTCTATAGCGCTGTCCCACATGCTTTTGTGAAAAAGCAGCATGGCTTACTTTAGCAATAGTCATTAAAAGCACTGGAAACTCTCACAGTCTTGCAAGCTTCATCTGTGTTTGTACCTTCTGGCAGGAGCAGACAGTGCTCTCGGTATGGCTGCAGAGTGTAGGTACACCACTGGGCCAGAGAGTAAAGGCCTATGACTAAAGTAGCCTCCTCTGCTTGGCCCTCRGAGGTGGTACTGCAGTGTTTAAACGTTGCAGGAGTTCTTGTCACTGCTGTATTTAGCTATGATTCTGTACTGAATTCTGTATCTCTTTGTGTTATACAGCTTTTTAGCTGGACAGAAGCAAAGAGAAGCAGGAGCTGTGATATCTGTGAAACTTTTCTCTCTATGTACTCGCCAAGGAGACCAATATTTACCATTTTTCAGAGTTGTATGTCTAATTTTCCTACTTCCCAGGGTATCTTTATTGTCACAGATACTTTTACATAAGGGCTTGGATACACAGCTTAGTTCAGTGAGTTACCGGTGTCTTACCTGAGCCAGAACCCCTGACCATAATGTACTTAATTTACTGTGAATAGAGATGAAATCTTTTTCGYTGAAGACTTAAGCTAACCTATTTTACACCTCTAAGAACACCTACCTCTCAGCCCATGCTATGTAGTTCATTAAGCTGAGGTTTCTTGGTCATGAGATCAGGTTCGTTTGAGGGGRAAAAAAAAGTGAAAAAAAGAGTTCTGTGCTTAATTTGAGGAAATAGGAAAAAGGGTCTCATTCACAAATTGGCATTCATGTATTTTAAGTCAAATACACTGAGACAGTGGCTTTTTGTGGTGTGTATATTATGTATTTGGATCTTAGTTTACATAGTGAAAATGGTACTTTAGTCTTTTTTTTTTAAACAACCAAAATGCTCTGTAAAACTATTTGCCCTTATGAAATGAAGCTTTATCCTGTCTTTGTACATATATATTTATTGTAGTAGGGATTTACGGTTGGGGTCTCCATGTTGTAATTTGGCAGTAGTTCAGTGATTAATTTTAACTTGGTATGTGTTTCTCCCTTGCTATTATACCCTGAACCTGAGAAAGCTTTGTCTGTGGAAAATATATAAAATGTGCTATGTTTCTGTTGATAGCTTTGGTTTCAAATGACCTGCATTTCCTGATTTAAAAAGGCTTTGTTGAAAAATATAGTCTATTTAAATTCCAGCTGATTTACTTGAATTATTGTCTGCTTGCTCATGCAAAGGATTTCTGTTTCATAGTAAATCTTTATATTTCACATACTTAAAATATTTCCTGTTGATTTTACTCCTTGCTGTTATATCTAGGCATTGCATTACCTTCAAGATTCATTTTTCATTTTAATTCACAATTTACGAACAGGTTGATTTTGTGGTAGAAAAATAACTGAAAAAAATTTTTATAAGGTTATTTTTATCCCTTGTTCTTATACTTCCTCAAACTTGAAATTCTAGTTTTCAGGGCATAGCTATTYGAAACCCCTCCTCAGATTTCTCTGRGATTTCTTGCTGTGAAGCATTCTCTGTAGGATCCTATTGAGTGCTGTGGGGTATTCAAGAATTATCTGCTGAAAGCTTAGGAGGCTGCTTGTAAATGGTTTCGTCTCTTCCATAATACTGTCTTGAAGTATAACAGACATCTGATCAAAATGAATGACGTTTGCCATCTATTACAAACTTACTTGTCTTACAATAATTTTTTCCCCTTTGGTTCTGCTCTGTTTAGCCTTTGAATTCTTCAGATCACAGAAATGAGCAGTTACTGTCAAAATAAAGCTGGCTGTAGCTGCAGAATATCACTGTTGTCACTCAGACAAAGCTTGTACAACACTTTGAACAGCTCCTTTTTATGATGATGTAAATAAACTAAGAGTGAGGACTAAATTGTACATTGAAGTGGCTGCTTTCAAAGTCCTTAGCATTATGGGTCTGACCAGTGTTGTGATAATGCAACAGTTCTGTTTGTAGGGAGCTGTTATTGTCTTACAAATATTTTATGTCTGCTAATACTTCCAATCTAGTAAATCAGGAGATGCTGATCCATTTTTAATACCATTTAATTATTGACCATAAAGGTGCTGTTATGCAACAAAGGTGAGAGAAGGCTTGTGCTAACTTTGCTTCAGAATAATAATAGTTCTCTTCTAGAGAAAGGTAACAGAAGAATCTCAGCGATAAAAAAAATATTTAACTGGCAGCTGTGGAAGAAATACATATTGAGATTAAGGGGTGAAAAATACCATAAAATACAAATATGAGTACTGTCTTAATATACTTGGTGAAATAAATCTACAAGAACGTTGTGGTGTTGTCTCCAAATGGCTGAGTGCCAGACAGTTATTTTTATGTAACATATTGGGCTTTATTGCAATAACTTGGTACAACTGAGAGCAAAATTCATTGCTAATGCGTTTTGATGCAAGTCTCTGCAACAAAATAATGGGAAGGTGATCACGAGGAAGGAGATGGTCCAAGCCACTACTCTGGTACGTTGCTTTATGTTACCACTGAATCATCTGCACTTGGCTGCGAATGTTTGTTTTAGGCTGCTGAGAAAGTTTGTTTCCATTTGTTGATATTATGTCTGTTAATGTTGGTATTCTGTCAACCATGTATTTCAGAGACTTGTGGAAAGAGCATATCCTTAGTACAAAGCTGTTCTGGTTTCTTTGCCCTTTATTTTATTTTCTAGGGTATTTTACCCTATTTATTTAAGTACTTAGGGTGTTACCTAATTATTTTACTCAAGTAACTGAGAAACTTAAAATGTTTTCATAAAATTAGAATCCTTTTTCCTTGTAAATGTGCATTGCTGTCTATGTGCATAGCTGAAGTTGTGCCCCAGTGTGAGTCTAGAGGATTTGGATGAAATCCTTGCTAGAAACTGCGGAGTCTCACTTTGAGCAGAGGTAAGAGTAGAAGGTGTATGAYCTTCTGTAGGTTGTCCCTGAATTTGGTTGTTTGAGAGCAGCATGTAATGTATTTCATTAGCGAGGAACTGGCAGACATGGCCTAAGTCACTTTTTCCCGTTGCCTCCATTATGGAGAGGTTAAATCAGTCCATTTCCATAAATGCTGTAATTTGTATCATCTTTGTTGTCTCTAGGGGACTGTGATGAGACTTTCTAATGTAATAGAGCTCCATTTATGCTTCCTTAAATTTAATCTTAATCTTRAATTTATAATGATAACAAAGAATGTGTTGGTGTGGGAACTGTTACACCCAATCTCCTGTTCAGGAAAGAGGACTCAGTACTAAATGTACAAGATTTGGATGCTTTGTGCCACTGTGGTGATACAAGGCAGGCAACTTTTTTATTACTAGGGATATGTTTTCGCAATAAAGAATTATTGAGGAATGAAAATTCCAGTCACCTGGATGAAAACTTTTCCTGTTGCCTTTGCATTATGTCAGTGCCTACTGGCTTTGTAAATTTTCAGGCCTCACTCAGCTGGATTTTTAAGTAGGTTCCTTGCACTAGCCAGAGAGGGTTTCTGAAAGCTGTGTGGAGGTTTTCTGGACTCCTGTAAGCTTAAGTATTATCTGGTCCTAATTCAGGAAGTGAATTCAAATAATAGTCTATATGATTGTCATGTTGCATTAATAGAGATAATTAAAACCCATAAATAAATCTAGCTGTCTTTATTCATTTGCTTGGGACTAGTGTTGTAGTTTGTGATTCAAGTTATGCTCATGGAGACTGTGTATAAATTCAACTTTCTCTTCCTCTTATAAAATATCTATCTGCAAATCAATATCTTGAATTTGATGCACCTTTGAAAGGTTCTGTTAAGACCTTATCTGGCAGAGACCTGCAAGTGACCTTGCTCATTGATTTCAGATTTCAGCTATTTGGAAAAGCAAGCCTTTTCTAAACACACAGTGCAGTGAATTTACCTATATTTAGTCCTTAATCCTGATCCAGTGCCCATTAAGGATATTGGAGAGCCTTGCTTTGGCTTTCTTAACACTGCATCAAAATCAAGGAGTATTACATCCCGAGAGGCCACAGAGAACTCCCATTCTTCCTCTGTTTAGGTCGTTTTCAGGGTTTATTCATTGGAAGATGAGGTATGGATCCCTGTTCTGTACTGGACTGTATGACAGGGATATTGTTGTGATATGGGTAACAGGTTCAAAAACACAGATACCAAAGCAATAGAATCACTCTTGGCATCTCTTGTTCAGGGTTCTTAAAGGACACCACATGTAACTCATATACATTTCCCTAGAAATTACTGATATTGTGCCAGGATGAAATGACTAGTAGAGTTATGTAACTCAAACTTAGAATCTCAACAAGCCAAAGTAGGGGACGGGAGCACAGCTCAGCAGTCCTGGTACCCAGCATGTGTTCTCTGTTCACTGAAAACAGTACCTCTTAGTACTAAAAACCAGAATCTTGGTTGGAATCTGTTCTTTGTGAGTTTACCTTTTTAGGAACACTCTTACCTGAACACTTACATGGTGGTTGACTGTAAACTTTTCATTTAACATGGGAATGCTGCACCCTTCATCTGTATTATTTGTTGTTCATAGGAAAGTGTTAACATTACCAGCTGTAGTCATTGGCTGGATGCATTTCAGACTACTGGGAATCCTTTAGGGTAGGCTGCTATGTTATTTGATTTTTGGCCAGCTTTTTTGGCCAGGAAGGAGTAACACAGAATAAGGAATTTATTCCACTTTTAAAACCAGTGGCTGCTCAACAAACCATAGAGTTTGTCATTTGTAAGGCTAATAAAGCCGGTTTGAATTAGCTTTGTTGCCAAGATGTTAATAAGAGTAGATGTATAATTCTTGAATAATGTTGGTTACTGATTCTGTTGTTCCCTACTCCTGTATTATCCAATTAATATCCTTGTAATTATACAGGTGGGTTTTAAATCTTTGCTTGTCGGTAACCCTGGAAATGAATCGTTTTTCAATAGACTTGTGTGAATGGAATTAGCATAGTGCCAATAAACCTCCCAGCATTGGTCGCAACTCCCTGGGTGAACATGATTCTTGATTTCCCATTGGGAAATAGTGATAAAAGGGAGAGCTTGCTGAGATCCACTGAAGAACCTGTAGTTATGGAAACCCTGACTGATAATACAGTATTCAAAAGATTTCTAGCTAGTAGTTAGAGCACATTTAGCACCAGGGTAAGAAGGTGTAACTCTACTGATTACTTGCAGTTATGCCAGTTACCAAAGCCGTGAAATTCATAGTTCATAATGTAGTGAATATCTATCATCTTAAGTGCAAACCTGTAGTCTTTATCATGTTCATGGACAAAGCAGTATTGGCTGTAGAACTGTTGAAGTGACTGATATTAACCTGCTACAGCTTATTGTGTCTAAAATCTAATGACCTTCCAAACAGACAGACACTGTTCTGGCATTTTAGGAGTGCTGCTTTCTAATGCAGTGTCATAATCATCCCTTCAGGCTTAGCAGTTGTGTCAACCTCATAAATGGTGACTAATGTCCTTGTACCATGTATCATATCAGAAAAGGATATCAGGGGAATGGTGAAAGAGATAATTAAACATCTGCTAAAGCAAAGCCAACTTTGAGATGAGCTCAGTGTTATGACTCATTCAGTAAGTCAAAGCGCTTTAAGCAGACATAAATGTTATGTATTCAGTGTCTGATTTCAATTATAAGCTATAAAAAAAATTCTACTTTGCAACAGGAGATGATGTTTGTGGTCACTTACAATCTATGAGTTGCAGACAACACGAGATAATATTTTTGATTCATGAGATTTACTGGTCTTTAGGTTTTGGGTTTTTTTTGTGTTTTGTATTATTATTCACTTCCATTATTTTGAAGTGAAGCAAAATCATTCTGAAACTTGAATGGCCACAATAAGATAAGTCACACAGGCTCTGTGCTGGAAGTGTATCTATAGGAAGATTATGTTCTGAAGATCACTGTCTAGACTTCTCCGTTTTGTATTACTATGCTTCATTGTATTAAAGTCTCTCACAATTGACTTTTTTCAGAATTTAAGAGAGGATTAATGGAAGGAAAGTGGAATGAAAGGTGGCAGAAGCCATCATAAAAGTTCTGAAAGAACTTTGGATGGATCCAGTTGAAATCATCTAAGTCTATTGCTTCTATAGAATGTTAAAAGCCTGAATCAAAAGATAACTTCCAGTTACCTATAAAAGGATACACAGAGGTGTCCTAAGGGATGTATTATCCTTGCATACAAGCTGTCTCCCCTGATAGCGGTTTTTCAGAATGTCCTGTGTCCATGATCTCAGCAGATCTATGAAGCAGACTTTACAGCATCTCTTTGGGTATCTGCATCTTTTGTAGATGTTATTTTTCAGTTCTCCTGTAGAAGAAAAGCTGTGTGCGATTGCTGTGGTAGCTTTGCTTTGTTTGAGCTTTCCATTTATGTGGCTGCGCTAGAAGGATGCAAAGCATAGGAATTACAGGAAGGAAGCATAAAGCAAGAAATTATTGTGGCTTGTATTTTTGTTACTATTGTAATAAGAAGAAAAAGTTTCACTTGTGCATCAGGATCCAAAAGCTTATATTTTTTCTCTATGGGTTTTTCTTCCCCTTTTAGAATTCCTTACTGCTTAGATTTGAAAGCTACTTTTAAAATAGCTGAGCTAACCTTTTTTGCTGCTGTACAGAAAGAAAGATTTCTGCAGTCAAGATAAAATGCGTACTCACATATTTTATCAGGAATTTTTCACTCCTAATTATGGAGAGATGAAGTGTGTCTCATTAATAAAATTGTTCTGTGATCTGAACTCTGTGTAATAGGAGTTAATTCAGCATCTATTGGCAAGAAGGTGGTGTAGCCATTATATCTTGGGTGTATAATAAATATTGGGATAATGCACTTTATTTAATATTCTTATGCATGTGATGGTGGGATGAAATATTAGTGTTCCATACTGCATATATGAGTCATCTGAGAGACTGTTTATAAAGAATGGCAGGCATTTTATAATTCTGTACTGACAATATGGAGTGTGTATACACTGAGAATGAGCAGCAAAACTTGTATGTACAGAAAGTATGATATGCTGTTCATATTTGAAAACAGTCGATGGTATTTTTATAAATCGGGCATAATGGAATTATGGTTTCCTTTGGCTGGAAAGGAAAACAGTAATAAATGACTTAAGAGGTAGTTGAAATACAGCTTGAGCTCGTTGAAGGCTTAGAGCTATCGCATTACTTTTCAGCTTGGAATCTGCATTGTTATCACTTCCGTGGGCATCTCAAAACCTTCCTGACCCTCAGATTGTGTTTAATGGCTTTCACCAGATCAAAATGATATCACCTCCCCAAAAGATCCCTCTGGGAGCACTTTTTGCTTTCTTCATTTGGGCTTCTCTAGTTTCTCAGAGGTCATTAGAGAGTAAGTCTTTACTCAGGTAGCATTCCTATTCACTAAGTAAGGAATTGGAAGGTGAGCGTATGTTTCAAAACCTTAGTTTCACTATGCTGTACATGTTTCATTTTTTAAATGCAGCAGGTCTTCTGTTTTATTTTTTAAATGCAACAGGTCTTCTCGTGGGAACCCTAGATGCAGTGTTGGATTCTACATCAAAAGTGGCCCCATTTCGCATCCTGCATCAGACACCGGATTCTCAAGTTTACTGGTCCATTGCATGTGGTATGTATTATTATTTAGAAGTTAAGTGAGTTTATAAAGTGAAAAATCTTCTTTTAGTCAAGGTACAAAGGAAGGAATTAACATTTGGGTTAGGGTAATCYTCTCTTATCATTATTCATTCCAATGACCTCTAAATGGTTTAAAGTTATTCAGTAATGGTATAGTGATGCTCCTGAGACTACAAACCTGAGATTGACAGCAATATATGGTTCCAGTCTCCCAGAATATATCTATGGACTCTTCATATTACAACTTCAGATATGAACTGTCTTGGTGCTCTCTTAGAATAACAGTGGTACCACCTTTTCCTTTGTAACCTGTTAATAACCTCTGTAACTTGGCAGAGTTCAGGATGATATGGAAAAGTTGACCCTCAGGAGTACCGAGCATGCTGTGGGTAGGAATAAACAGGAGCTGCTTATCCAAATTTTTTTTTACTACTTTATCTTTGCTTGTTAAAATAAGCCAGGGTCCCAGGCATGGCAAGAGTTGAATTATTCCTCATATCTTTTTCTTTCCTAGTGTAACATGTTCTTTCCCTTTCTCATGTTGTGTTATTAAACAGTAGGAAATGGAAAAGAGAATTGACCTTCAGAGTATCTGTTTTTTCCTAATGTGTGCTTTCGGATAGTGTGCATTTCTATTTATTTATTTATTTATTTATTTATTTTTAAGTTTTGCAGCTTCACCTGAGAATAAAGTTTTATTCCTTTATACAGGTTGCTTACCTACTGGGTGTGTCCAGAGATACCGCTGTTCCAAAATTTAAGAGGGATGTTGTATTCATTGCTTGCAGCATTGGTTCCCTTCCTAGGCATGATCTTTCCAGTGCTATAGCCTGGAAAGTAGCTTCTTTTATGAGTGCCATAGCCTGGAATGTAGTTCTTTTGTATTATGATGTTAAATTTATGTTTCAGGAAGTCAAATCTAGCAGAGGAAATTGGGGAAAATATTATTATCCTGACCTAGCCAAAACATTATAGTATACCTGTCTGGCAATGTTCTCTGGGCAGCTGCTGAAACATGTGGTTGAAAAATGTTGACTGATTCATACTCCAGAAAACCAATTCTTGATTGTCTGAAGGAGAAGTTCTGGAGGGACTACTGAAATTTATGCAAATGTCCAAAGAAATTAGTGGAGGGTGGCTGATCCCCAAAAGGAAAATACTTGATTTACAGATTTATTCATCAGCCGGTTCGTCCCTGGAAATTGTATACAGTGTGCTTCCAAAGCAATGCAGCACATTACAGAACACGTAAGTAAGTACAGCAGAATAGATTTAAAAGGTGAACTAGGTGTTCTGAAGCAGGATTCAAAGCTATTTCTGATAGCGTAATTACTCCTATCATAAGTTTTATTTTCAGCAATACCAGATGCAAGTTCTTGATGAAAACCTTATTATAAAAATGGCTTTTAGGTTGATGTTTTTAATAATGACAGTGCTCATAAATCTTTTAAATACTTATAAAAAAATTTCACCTTTAGAGTGTCACATCTGTGCCTCAGATTCTTACTGTGACTCAAAGAATTGTCCTATGTGTATAGTCTGGGAAAGAGAATTAGTTTGCAATTTCATTGCTGTGTTAATTACTCTTTATATCATTTTTAAAGTGCCATTGCAAATTCACCATGTATAGCATAGTCTAACTATTTAACCATATTTAGAACAATTTCTATTCATTCCCAAGGCAACTTTAATTCTGTCGAGTCCAGTGGAAGCAGTTTAATTAGTCTTTACAAAGTAATTTGAGAAAGAAGAAATTGTTAATGTTGTGTTCTTCTTCAGGGGTGCTGATGGTATGTAATTATACTGACGGTTTATTTGTGAACATTCCTGTGGAGGATGAAACCACCAACTAATTTGTACTTTAGAATCCCTTCATTCAAACACAGATAAACTCTTTCCCTCCCTTTCCTTCTCCCACTCCACCACCATCTGATGGGTTGGAGAAAGCTGCCTATCTTTAAAGAACTGACTCAGTATTGAATTTGCTGGATCTTTATTGTTGTTGTTTCACTTGTATCATCTCTGCTTCATTATCTGTTATCTGCTGGCATAGTTTGTAACTTAGTATAGGAAAAGGATAAGCAGAATTATCATAACAGTTTTGAAGTTGGCCTACCACATTTCACTGATTGTAAAAAGTAGCTAGTGGGTAAGAGTTTTCTTTTGCATTTAAAGTAAAATACTAATCTAAATATCTTTCTGGAAAGCTCAGATAAGTTCGGTTTTTCTTTGCTATAAAGTTGCAATGGCATTCAGTATACAGTAGGTGATAGCTCTCTGAAACCAAGATTAAAAACACTGTAAAGTGAATAAAGTAACAAGCTTGATTTCTCTCTTAGGATTTTAGAAACACAGTTTTTGTATTTTGGAACATTGAATTTATCTTGGCTCTATGGTTCATACATTCCTTAAGGTTATTGATAACAGGATTTCTAAGTTATTCCTCCTCTTGCAAGTATGTAAAGAAGTGGAAGAAAACATTCTTTATTCCCATGTGTTGGTGTTCTGGAGGGTCCAGAAGAAAACAGTACTAATTCTGGAGGCGCCAAAAGTTATTTCAAGGATCATTCAGCTTGTATGAGTCAGTGATTCTTTTTTTCTGGGATTAGGAATTAGATTGGGTGTATGTTCTCCATTTGGGATGCAGCTATGCTTCAGTCCTCTTGTGAAACCTTATGACTGCATGAAAACACTGCACTGTTGGAAAATGCAATGTAAGCAGGATGTTATTGTAGATAGAATGACATTGTTTCCTGAACTGTGGTTGCTTAAGCTTTATCACGATTAGAGAGATAATTAAGTGTGTATGAGATAAAACCATGACTTAAGTTGAGCATAAGTAAGTAGTAATTGATTAAGTTGTTTGCTGTAGGCAGCATAAATGGTTGTTTCATGTATCCAAAGAGAAATCTTTGCAACCTTCTTGGTTACAGTGATGTATGCTTTACATCATTACATTTGTTAGAATGTTTTTTTGCATGATAGATCTGCGTCTCGGAATCCTCCTCCAGGAACTGGTGGCCCAGTGATTACAGCTGAGGATATCAGAGGCCCAGATTTAATTTCCTTATTAGTCTTAGGAATTTGATCACACATTTGCCACCTTTCAGGGTAGTGCCCTACTCATTAGACTGGGCATGTTCTATTGATGCTCTACTCTCTGTGTTGGAGAGGTACTGCTGTGCTGAGAGAGCTGCACTGTTACTTCAGATAGGGAGAAGTCCACTGTTCTCTCAGTCTGAGTTTTGGATGCTCTTACAGGGACTTTATAAATTTGACCTTCTAGCAAGGTAGCCGTTCTGAGCACCTTCAATTGAAGGTCTTGGAGAAGGCAGACAAGAGAGATCCAATTCGTCAGTCCAAGTCAGAGTACTGCAATAAGTCACACAGTATTGACAAAGCTGAGATGCTTCCTGATGTATAGAGCAGAAATATAGCTGCCTAAAGAGCTTGAAAGATGAAAACATAGCAGTGTACATTTTTAATGTACACAAGAGTTGGACAATAAATTTGAGACCTGTGATTTGAACTTGTTTATCTAAATTAGTTTGTGAACCTAGAACTCGCTGAGTTTTCTCTTGATTAATTTGAGTCCTATTTAACAATTTTTTTTAGTTAAGTGACTAAAATCCGTTTTAATTTTAAGTACTATTAACTTGCTCTTTCAAACAGGAGCCAGCAGAGAAGAAATAACAGAACACTGGGACTGGTTAGAACACAATGTTATGAAGACTTTATCTGTATTTGATTCAAATGAAGATATTACGAGCTTTGTCCAGGGAAAGATAAGAGTAAGTAAGCGGCATAACTGGGAGAGGCTAAATTTGTTTTTCTTTTAAATGTGCACTAATAATATGTCCTCTTTAGAATATCAAAGGACAGCACTGTCCAGATGACTTTGAATAGTGATTTAAAACTGAAGATGATAAATTATTTCACAATATATGTTGATAATGCTTAGTAAGTATATACGAGTTTTTGTGAAGGTGTAACTGTTCATTTTATATATACTAAACATTTAGGAATTCTTGTGATAAAGTGAGGAAAATACTCTCATTTTCAGATGAGGAAATCTGAGGATGTGTGTCTTGCTTAACGTCGTATGAGAGACCTAATGGGGAGGGGTTGTGGTTGTGTGGGAGACCCAGAAATAGCACATTTCATTTGGACTGGTCTGTGTTTTGATCAGCAGACTACTCTTCCTGTTTGAAAACTTACCCTCTTAGGAGAATGCTGTATTGTATGTATGCATCTGCACATATGACACCTACCCACAAGGACACACGTATAAAGTAACTGGTTCTTTTGTTTTAGGGTTTGATTGCTGAAGAGGGAAAAGGTTCTTTTGTAAAAGAAGAAGATCCTGAGAAGTTTCGTGAAGGTCTTATGAAATTTGAAAAGTGTTTTGGATTACCTGAGCAAGAGAAGTTGGTTACCTATTACTCATGCAGTTACTGGAAGGGCAGAGTGCCTTGTCAAGGATGGCTTTATCTTAGTACCAACTTTCTTAGCTTTTACTCATTTTTGTTGGGAGCAGAAAGTAAGTAAGCCCTGATGCTAAGCCTAATCCCTTAACATTTTATTATGTATCTTTCAGATTTGACAGAATTCTTTCTATGTCCTAAGTGAGTTATTTCACCATATGAGCATATTTCAACACAGAACAGAAAATAAAAGCAAACTAAAAATACCCTATGGGAATAAATACATTTGGAAAACTTACAACACTGTTCTTTCTCTATATAAGCTTCACAGAGAAGGCAGAGCTGTTGCAGTTGACTGTAAATAAAGGTCTTCATCTTTAGTTCATGCTGCAGATGAATTCAGACTGTGAAGTTTACAGTTCTTCACACACACAGACTTACTTAATTTTTCTATGGGTGTACTACATACTGGTGATATTTGCACCTTTTTTTTTCTATGTGACATTAGTTTGAACTGCCCAAACAAATGTATATAATTAAAAACTAGAAAACATTAAGAAAGTAGGATAATTTCTAAGCAGATGCATGCAACTACTTCTCATTCATAATGGCTAAGAGGCATGGTTCCTCTAAATATGCAACAAATGATCAATTTACTTTAAGAAGGTCTATTGGTAAGCTGTTAAAACAGGACAGCTTACATGATGCTGTTTGTTTGCAATTTGCAGTTTCACATTAGAGCAAAGAATAGATGATGTAATGTTTTATTTTCATACATGTTGTGTCTTTAATGTATTTCTTTCTATAAAATTCTAGCTAGTAGAATTATTTCATAGGAATTGTGAAGAAAGTCTTTGCTTGTTGTGCTTGTGGATTTGTAGCCCTTTCTAAATTGGTTATGATTTAACTGTACTGTTTAATTACATTTTATTTAGTTCTGTTGTCTACTGCTTTTCTTTGCCTAATATGAGGGTAAGCAGCTAAAGAGAAGTTATTCACATCTGCTTATATTCATATTTTCAGTAAAACTCATTATCTCCTGGGATGAAATATCAAAACTTGAGAAGACTTCCAATGTGATCCTGACAGAAAGCATTCATGTGTGTTCCCATGGGGAAGATCACTACTTTTCCATGTTTTTGCACATTAATGAAACATTCCTTCTCATGGAGCAACTGGCAAACTATGCTGTTAGGAGGCTTTTTGACAAAGAGACGTTTGAAAATGACCTAGTCCTTCATGACCCTCTGCAGATCACCAAGAGGTAGTGTATTATTTGTAGTGTCTGCTCTGTGTTCAGTACTTTTTTAGACGGGGGAAGAAAGTCCTTGTCCCAGGGACATATGCAAATGCCTACAAAGTTGGTGTTCTCTTAAACATGTCTTATTAAAATTTGGGATCAAAACAATATGAGGCATTATAATTTATTGTTACTTTGTAGTATCAAAAATCTATATGAAAGCAGGAATGGATCAAACCTTCAGCACTAGGTTTCAGCTTAGGGAGTATAGTAGCTTGTATTTTTAAAAGGTGTTTTAGCAGCAGTTAGGTATAGAAAATCAAGAATGGTGCTGCAGTGTCTCCAAAGAGAGACCTGATGATGAGAAAAAATAATTTAATACATGTGTGTAGATAATAACTGTGTGATTTTTCCAGCACTGGAGATCAGTAATAAAATCACTGAGTTGCAGATTGGTGCATGGCATTCTGTAGTTGTGGAAGTATTTTGGGCAGTGTAAAAGATGTGTTTGTAAAAAACCTATTGTTTAGAGTCCTCCCTTCTTAGTCCATGAGTGGTTATTCCTTATGCTAAATATATGGTTCCTCTTCAACTCTATTTTCTGTTGAGGAAAATGTTGCCTTTTCCTCAGGGGGCTGTCCAAATTCTCATTTAAATTTTCAGGTTTTGATCTGTGGATCTATGGACCACAGCTAGTTACTGTAAAAAGTAACCAAGAGAAGCAAGTCTATTGTCAGGTAACTTAAATTCACAGTTAAATTCACAGAAAGGGGGCTACATGTGTTAGAAGCATGTTATCTATCTGCAAATCAGAAAAGATGATAAAGCATTTTTCTAATACATTTCAGTATTTTTTTTCTGCTAACTTCATTTTATTAGYTCTTAGTTAAAGACCCTTGCACCCACAATTTAAAAAAAAATATTTTTAGTTGTTTATTACACTGATAATTAAACTTGTTTTAGGCTATATTTCCTGGGTAATTGATATTTCAGTCTGGTAGCAATGCTGGAGATGGATGTTGCTCTACTGCCAAAACATTGTTTCTGGTTGCAGTTATCTGTGAAGAATTATCCCATGGCAGATGTTTCCAACATGTGCTACATTTCTAGCTAATTAACCCTCTGTCAAGCCAAAACTTGTTTTAGATTTAAATGGATTGTTCTGATGGATTGGGAAGCAGAGCAGGTTGGGCTATTAGTATTTTTTTTCTCCTTTAGACCCTGATTCAGTGAAGTGCTTCACTCTGTGTTTAAGCTCAATGTCTCAAAAATGATCTTTAAGTTAATGAGGTTAAGCACATTGTAAATGAGACATCTACTTAAGAACATGCTTAAATCCATTAATATTTAGTGAAGCATTTAACTATTTTGTTAAGTGGGTGTACATAGATCTGTTCCTGCACTCTGTTGCCTGTTAGAGCAAAAGGTTGAACTTGTGGCACCTGTCTAGACCAGCCCCACAAATTATGGGAGAGTGCGATGTAGTGCTTGTTTAAACTAGACTTTTCCCAAGGCATTTTGACTTTCATATGCATAAAGAGATTTTAAACTTCTTTTGTTTTCCTCTTCTCTCTCCTCCCTCACTTTTTTTTTTTTTCAATCTAGAGGCCTGGAGAGCCGTGCCCACAGTGAGCAGTTTAGTGCATTCTTCAGGCTACCCAAAGAAGAGACTTTGAAGGAAGTTCATGAGTGCTTCTTATGGGTTCCTTTCAGTCATTTCAACATCCATGGGAAAATGTGCATTTCAGAAAACTACATCTGCTTTGCTAGCCAGGATGGCAGCTTGTGCAGTGTAATCATTCCATTAAGAGAGGTAATGCAAACTACAACCAAAGCTAGTTATATTGAGAGTTTTGCACTTGTGTAGTTTAATGCCAGAGTAGTAATTTATTTTTCTCAGTACAGATTTTCATTAGAATCTGCTTAATTTACTTGATGTCGTACAYTTCCCCTTTCCTGGATACTGCACGTAGGAATCCTGTGGCTTATAGAACTGCTTTCATGTTTCAGCTTTTTTCCCTATATCCTCCTTGCCTTTTCTGTCTGCTTTGATTTTTATAGCTGGGTACAGAATCCAAATTTTTAGTACCTTTTAAAAAAAATAAAAAATAAAAGCTTATACTTAATTCTTGAGGTTGAGTTAATGAGAGATTCTTATGCTAAAAAGTAAAGATTTGGAGAAGGTAGAGGATCCTGAAGACTGGTAGTTGGTCTGCCATCTTTCTTCCTTAGCTCACTGGTTCAAGTCTTCTCTTTTCAGTAGTTGAGCAGTGCTGTCTGTTTAAAGGTCTATAGGGAAATCCATTGACAGTCTTAAATGGACAAATATCAATGCCATTACAGCTGACATTCTCAACAGATAGAACAAGGACCATAAAGTAAATGACACAGCATTCATTTGTAGTTCTACAGGGTACTATAGTTAGACTGTGGAATAACTTCTAGAAAAGAAAACCTTTTCTGTCCATGTCTTCACTGCATGTGATCTGTGGACATTGCCACATTTCAGTCTTTCAATGTTACAGGCTTTTCAGAAGCACCCAGACATGTTTTAAAGTAGCCTAGAAATTACCAGGTTCTGTAATTGCTCTATGTACTGTCTGTGCGTACTGCCTGATGTAGACATAAAAGGTACCTGACACAGTGGGGTGAATTCTCACTTGGTATGATCTWTTGTTCCACGTCAATGTAGTTATAGCAGGTAACCCTGGCCCAAAATTTGTTCTTCTTTGTATTGTCTTAAATGAATTATTTCTTTGAGCAGAATTTTTGGAAATACTGTTTACCTATTCAGATTAATTTCGGATGTAACTCGGTTAATTTCAGCAATACATTTGGCATTCCCAACCCAGAAAATGCAGTTTATTTGATTGTCTATTTGTAGTCCTGCGAGCAACAGTGACTTCCATAAACAGTGATAAACAAGAAGAGATTGTGTTAAATGAATTGACTCTAAATTCTCCCTTGGGGATTGTCAGGCCATCACTATTTATTCTACAGTACTGCAGACTTATTTCACTTCAGTGGTCTTTCACTCTTTGCCTGTAGAGATGTAAAAGCATCAGCAAAGGCAGTCAGTCTGGCTATTCATGACTGTCTTATGAGTTTATTTCCCCCAAAGTACTTACATTAATAAAGTGTATTAACTCTAATTTGTAACTGTTCCATCATGACAATTAAAATCAGTTCCAGCCATCATGTGTTATGACAGCTGTCTTTGAAAGGGAAATTCATTCCTGTGAAACCTGCTTCACTTGGTTACCTACAAGAGCCATGTGTTGTCTGTTCTTGTATGGTAAGAAAAAAAGTAACAGCTTCAGCGGGTAGGAGGAGGCAAGATTTTCAAACAAGCTCAGCACTTAAAGCTAGCAACACCTTTTCAAAGATAGCTGGCACCCTGAATGCTAATCTGCTGAAAATCTATCCCATAATATTTATTACTTCATGCTAAAAGAGCTGCAGATCACGGTGCTTGAAAGTGGTGAGTTTAAGTCACCTGCATTATTAATTCTGCTTGTGTTATGCTGTGTAGGACTGTTTCATATACAGATGTATTTTTAACCATTCTTCTCTTTTGGAAGCAAGCGGATAACATCTGTTGAGATGGATTGCCTAACTTAAGTATCCTTGCTTCCCTAGGTTGTAGGAGTGGATAAGGCAGATCCAGCCAACAGGGGAGTCAGCATTAGTACCAAAGGAAAAACAGCTTTTCGTTTCACTGAGGTTAGAGATTTTGAACAGCTTGTGGCAAAGCTCAGGATCAAATGTGGTGCAACTTCAAGTCCACAACGCATCATAAATACAGAGGTAACTGCCTAGCTAATTCTAATTTCTTATTACCTATTTATAGGAAGAAGGTTGTCTAGTCTTACTAACAGTTTATGTATTGTTTTCAATGTTTCACCATGTAATGCTATATATTTATAGTTAAAGCTTGAATCTAGGTGAAAGATGAGCAAGAATGTCTGCTTCAGCTCTAAATTTCAGGTTGTCTGAATTTGAATTTTACAGTCTTTTTTAAAATCATGTTCCCATCTCTTACCTTCAGATCCTTCACATTTAAAACAAAGTCCATCAATCTGGTGTGAAATCATACGTAGCTGTGTCAGTTTTTGCCAGCTGATTATTTGGCTCAGGAAGTTGATGGAATGATTGTAAGGTGGTTGCTAGATGTGAAGAAATCTGTACATGCATGAGACAAGAAAGCAGGTGACAAAACCACCCCAACAACCATTATGTGTTACAGTTTCTGTGTATCTCTCCTGAAGAGTTCCCCTTATTTGGAACCATGTTCCTTACTGAAGTCAATGGGACTTTTACCTTGACATGTGAGTTCACAGAGACCTTTCCTCTATAACATCCCGCTCTGTCAGATGCAGGGTAGATTATAGGCCGCTAGGCTTTAGCTGCCTTGGCATGCCTTAGTTTGGAGTGAAAGGACTTTACTGTAGGATCAGTCTATGGTAGCTTAACTCAGTATGCATTGGAAAATGCTGGGTAAATCTGCTCTACCACTGACAGTGGAAATTTTCGATGTTTGAACCCTGTATATCCTTACTCACTTATTAAAAAGTACAATTTGCATGTTTATACCTGTGAATATTCATATTTATGTTGTGACGGCAGATGCCAAGAATTGCTAGAGATGTCACTTCTCTCTTTCCAACAAGGCACATTTCTGTGTTTGAGGCCCATGGGTCAGAATTAAACAGATACTTGCAGTTAACCCAAAGATTGGCTGTCCCTTGCTAATCTAGTACCTGAATGTGTGGCAGATGTATAAAGTTGAGTGCCTGATAAGCTGGAGATCGATGTAGCCTGGGTGAGCCCCTCCTTTTGGGGAGAGGTCAGGAGAGCTCAGAAAAATTCAGTAGAATCAGTTGGCGTAGCCTCTAAAATGACAGTTGTAAGAGTGGAGAAGCACACAGATGCTTTGGGTAGAAACTAATCAGTGTATCAGCAAAATCTCTACCTTGAAACTTCGATTCTGAAGGGTTAAAAGGCACAAATGAGTAATAAGAGCAAAATAGTTTGATAGCAGCGAAAATGCTCAGCTGATAAGGGTACAGCACAGCCCTGGGAGAGCTGAGTGATAAGGTCTGCTGCTCAAGGGCATTCAGCTTTAGACTGCCCTTGCTTGGGTGATATCTGTATTATTTTGACAAACCCTGCTAAGTGTGTAGCTCTGTTTTTAAGGTGTGGAAAAATAAATGACTATGCCCATATGAAAGGGAATGTAGTGACCAATAATGCTACTGTGAATGCGTCATTTTTCCGGTTCTTTTACTATATTTTCCATCATGTTTTGAAAAGCAATCCAGGTTCTTATGCTGGTTTTGAAGTGCCGTAAAGCATTTCTGTATAGTTCTGTATATGGCTCCATTTAAATTAATGATTTTCTTTCAGCTTAAGTGGTGACTGATTGACCAGGCCTCCATATCTATAATAGTTCTCATTCTTATGAATATTTGTCCTTTCATAATATGAATACGTGTTTGGCTGTAGAGGTGGATTTTTCAAGTGCTGTCTCCTGAAAACTTGGCCGTGCATGTCACGAACTACTCTGTTTTTTCATTTGTTTGAAGTCTGTTCATGCAAATATGTATTTCATGTAAGTGTAAACTTCAGTGCTGTACGTGGTATGTGTAACTTAAAAGCGTCATAAGAAATGATGGTCTGGAAGTGAAACAGCATCTGGTATCCATTCTTCTTCTTGAGGGTCTTGGCATTTATGACTACCATTATTAATGTCTTTTTTTTTTTTTCTAATTCTTTAAGGTTACAGCTAGTTCTGACTCTGACAGTCCAATGGATTTTGATGAAGGACGGTCAAAGATGGGTCAGAGGGATAACAGCAAAACTGTCAGTACAGAAGCCCTGATGACAGTCTACCATCCTCAGGATGCTGAGAATCTAGACTCTAAAATGGTAAGGGATAAACTGACCAACAGCTTTTGGAATCTAATTGGAAAGGACTTAAGTATATTCAAAATGTATTCCAGCAAGGCTGCTGATTTCCTCTGGAGCTTTGCCAATCTTCTTTCATCTGCATATTCTGTATTTTGAGTCCACAGGGTGCTTCTTCATAGCTTCATTCGATTTTCTGCTCATCTTGTTTAATAATGATATGCCTTATCTTCATGGAGCAAATTCCTCCTGCTCTTCCACTCCCTCAGGGGGAGGTGGCTGTTTGTTTTGTGATAGTGAACGTGTTTTGTATCGGTCTGAATTATCAAGATACAAAGTTACTACAAACTCTTCGGGAGCAAGGAGATGTTATCAGGCAGTTGACTTAATTTTTTCGTTGCTTCCTTCTTCACTTCTGTCTACCAAAGTCATGCTCTGGATAATGTTTATTTTTTTTTATTCTGTTTGCAGCATGGTGTATTATTTTTGCTTCTCCATAATGTGTGCAAGAGGGCAGAAAGGTTTTATTTTAAAATTAGTCTTTAAGCAAAATTGGGTATAATCAATATAGAATTTCTGATATTAGAAATTTCAGAAAATAAACCCACTTTTTTTGTGCAGGAATGACAGGAATCTGGATTTTTCAGTCCTACTTTTTACAGCATGTTGAAAAAAATTGAGCAAAATCTACTTTTCCTTTTCGCAGATTACCTTTAACTGCTTAAACAATGTTGAGTCTTACTGCTGCATATATAGAAAATGTAGCAGTACTGTTCACCCTGTCTCAGACCTGGAGCCTCTCATGGATTGGGACCTCTGATCATCAGTTCCTCTGCTTCAGAGAAATTTAATTGCTTTTAAGGTGCATAATCAATAGTTTATTAGTAGTCTTGTACCTTACAAAGGATCTGTTTCACTACTTCTGTCCTCTCCACTCTCTCCTACTCTTCAGGCAAAATGCTTGTAACTTGAATTTTGTTTGAATTAAGGAATTTTTGCCGGTTTTCACTCTGGGAAGCAGGTTTTACAAACAATATAGTCTTGCATTTTGACAGAAATTGCTAAGTTGTAAAATGTTCTTTCTCACTGATAAATATTTGATTAAATGCAAAACCCATATGTGCATAAGTATTTTCAGCTAGTAGTTCCCCTCAATCTAATTAGGCTTCCTTCTCCCACGTGTTTTCCTGATTATTGATTCTACCCTAGTTCTGTTTGGAGCTCATGTAAATAAACTGAGGAAAGATTGAGAAGCTGTGGCAGGATAATGACAGTGATGCCATGCTATCCCTGTATTTGCTTTCCACCGTTTGTACCCACTCTGTTCCAAATCTGTCAAACTAATATAATGCACCAAATCATGATGAATGAGAAAAGGAGAGCAGCCTGCTTTGACTGTTGAGTGTCTGTGGGATCTTGTTTCATCTCTATCAGAGTTAGTATATGTTTGTTGCTGTTACCAAAGAACAGTTCGTAGATATGTTGAAAGCAAAGTATGTTAATTTATCCAGATGATTAAGCAGGTGTCTGTGACAGTGTGAGTTGACTTTGTATACAAATAGTCACTTGTTTAATTACATTGCACCATCATGGCCAAATATTTTTTCTCATGTTTTTTTTGTTAAAGCTCTCAAATTAGCACAGAGAAAATTGCTACCACAGATAAGCAATCTCAGCCTTCTCTTCTTCCTATTTTTCCTGGTTCTCTTTTCTACTGCTTTCACTCAATTTCATCTTTTTTCCTTCTTCACTTGATTTACTCTTCATCAAGAAAATTTTGTTGTTTACACACACACACACACACACACACGTGTGTGTGTGTGTATATATATACATGCACACATCCATATCCATACGTGTGTGTATATATTTATATAGATACTTATTTATATATTTGCACGTGTGTGTATGTATTTACACACACATATACAGAAATATCTGGCAAAGAATCTTACAAGAGGAAGTTATATTGTACATCTAGGTTTTTGCCACAGGAATTATATTAAATGTTGAATTTTCTTATCCGTTATACTAGTAATGTGTTTTGGAATGCAACAGGAGAACTTTGGGGGCAGAATTTGTCTGTGCAGTTACTAGTTAGCTGTCTTACTGCCTTACTACTGTTAATTCACTCCTTTTCAACCCCTAGCACTTCATGGTCCTTTGATAATTATGTATTTTTTTATTGATGTGGTGTCAAAGCTGCAAGTGGATCAATCTAAGGTAACAAACAGAGCTGTCTACCCATTGATTTTTAAAAAATCAGTTTAGCAGAATAATAAATACTCTAAAACAAATAGATGATGATGATGATGTCATTTAAAATGAAAATCCAGCTTGCATACAGTTATTGCTCTTTTCTGATTGGTATCATTCTAGAGCAGGGAGCAAGGAAAAGGTCTGTAAACTTATGAGTGCCTTGAAAAAGCTGAAAGTCCATGAAGATTTGCTGCCTCAATGCAAGAACTAGGGGGCTCAAGTGACATTGGAAGGTGGTAGGTTTATTTGAATTAGGAAAGCAATTTGCAGGGAAAAAACTGCTGAGGGCTTTTAAATTCAGACAGATTGCCTCTGCTCAGGAAGTTCCTGAGCTTGAATTTGCTAGAGGATGGAGGAGTAGTTAGTTGATGTTTGCTTGACTTTGCTCTTCTTTGGCAGTTACTATTCGTTTCTATCCGATAGGATACTGGATAGATTTACCTTTTGTCTGATCTAGTATAGGTGTTCTCATAATAATGTTCTTAAAAGAATAGTAGGTCATGTGAGAGAATGGCCTGGGGCAACTGTACACAAAATTTATTCTATACACAGATTAGATTTTGCTCTGATTTGCACCAGTTTTGTTTTCAGATACCAATACTGATACCACAGCTGCTGTTTCCAGTTTATATGAATGTTACATAGAGCAAATTTGTCTCTGTCCTCTGAAACATGAGAAAATCTTCCAGTATACTTACTGGTCTTTTGTTTTACCTATTCACAGTTGAAAGAAAAAATGAAAGAACAGTCCTGGAACATTCTCTTTGTTGAACGTGGACATGGTGTCAGTATGTTTCGGACAAAGAAGACTCGAGACCTAGTTGTAAGAGGGATTCCAGAGACCTTAAGAGGAGAGCTCTGGCTGCTCTTCTCAGGTATTGCATAACGAGTATAATTCATTCATTTTGTAGACTCTTGCTATATGAATGTTCTAGATACTGACTGGACGGATTCTGTCCAAAAAATGCCTTTACCTGCAGTAAATCATCTGGATCTTTCTAAAGAAGAACACTTCAAAATAATAGATAAAATTATACTGTTTTGCACTGATTCAAACTAAACCTGAATCTGTGTTTTTACCACACACTCAGGTGAAAAATGGTGATAAGACTGTGCGTTGTATTGTTAAAGTTCAAAGGGACAATCAGTTTCAGCAAAGCCTCTTTACTTGCTTAAAAGAAAAACGTATTTTTGGGACTGTTTTTAATTTTGCTTTGATTTAAGCTTTCTGAGAGGATAGCATTCCCAGAAGAATAGTGTTTTTCTGGCAGAGAATGTGGCCCCAGCATTAGCGGCTTTTTGCTATACAGTATTGCTTGGTACAAAGATTGAGACTTACAGGGACCGTGRACTTACTCACATATATGGGATCTCTAGCTGAAGCACTGAGGGCTTTTGTGGCTTTCTTCCGTAAAACATACCTGTGTCGGAGTACTTGCCATGTGGAAATGGAAGTCCAGGGAATTAAGGCACTTCTTTACAACAACTCTTTTCACTTTTTACTCCCATTCAGTGCAACACTTACAAAAGCAGCAACTGCTGACTTGATCAGAGTCTCATAGGAAGGCTGTGTCCGACCCAGAAAATCAGCTGCAGATTTTGAGGAGCCACCCAGCACCTTCCCTGCTATCTATTCTCTCTCTGTTTCCCTGGGTGGAGCTTTCTGCTGTCCTTCTAGAAGGAGCTGTTTATCATAACAAATAAATTTTAGCCTATTCTCTTGGCCTATATATGGTAGTTCTTTTGGAGGACATGGGAACATGGGTTTATCATTGCTAGCGTTCTTTGAGCATTTACCTAGGCATTTATACTTCTGTTACCAGGTTGATATCTCTATGTCTTGGATGGTGTTGGCAAAAAATTTTTGGGTAGTACTTATAGATAAATTTCAGTCCTTTGCCTAGTTTTGTGTAATCTTTTACCAGCTTTACAGAGAGTAAGCTATTGTGTTTGCCAGGAATTTAGGCAAAATTGTAGGTAAAAAGAAGCTTTTTAAAAGTGGAACAGAGGAAAAGAAACAAGTCAAAATCAAGTTTATAATGGAAAGTGACTTAGATTTACTCTAAGCCTTATTTTATATTGCTTTTCTGTTTTTATTATGGTGTAATCCCATCAATTTCAGTAGAATTACTCTGATATAAGACTGCATTAATATCTGGAGATTCATGAGGTGTGTAACTTCGGTGGTCACCAAAAGGTTTTATACAAGTTGCAGAGAATCATGTAGATACTTTACCACTGTCCTCTAATGATGTGCAATAAAATGTATTGGCAGGTGCTGTAAATGATATGGCATCCAACCCTGGTTATTACACTGAGTTGGTGGAAAAGTCCTTAGGAACATGCACTTTAGCTACTGATGAAATTGAACGAGATTTGCGTCGTTCCTTACCTGAGCATCCTGCTTTTCAAAGTGACACAGGAATTTCTGCACTCAGGAGAGTCCTTACAGCTTATGCATACAGGAATCCCCAGATTGGATATTGTCAGGTACAGCAGTCTTGAGACCCTTAGTGTTGGTTGTCTAAACATTAGTTCATCGTAGCAGTATAGTGGCACCTCATAAAACCAATAACACAAATATTTATGGTTTCTTGCTCCGTGACTCACTTATATTGCTCATTTCATCCCACTATATAACATCAGCTCTCACTTTGTACTTGAATCTGCTGTTAAATGCTGCCATGTCTATTGAATTTATGTCTCTGTATCTCTGCTAGACTTCTAACACTTACAGTTTTCTGTAGCTTAAATACTCTGCATGTGATGATACTGAGGTAAGGTTCTTAAAGTGGATACAGCTGTAATTTATCCTACCAGTCTAAGGATACATGCTGTAAAATGCCTTCAGAAATATGAATTTTAATACCTGACAAATATGAGTTGTGTTTTCGCTATCTTCTCTTGTAAATGCTTCCTTTCCTGTTTAAACATTACAGGCAATGAATATTTTGACATCAGTACTTCTGCTGTATGCTAAAGAGGAGGAAGCATTCTGGCTGTTGGTTGCTGTCTGTGAAAGAATGCTACCTGATTATTTCAATCGCCGAATTATTGGTAATATCCTTCTGTCTTTTTATCTGTCTGGAATTGAATATAAATGATCACTGATTGAGAACAAGTGTTAAGGAATGACCTGAAGCCTGAACATTGGAGAGAAATTTTTGGGTGTGATTCAGTATTGTAAAGTAGAAAATGAGAGTAACACAACATCCCTAGACCCTCCTTAAGCATGAGTAGATGTGACTTTCAAATATTGTCATTGCTCTAGGGGTGACTGCTCAGGAAGCAGTTGTTTAGACTATTACACTCTTCTCTTGGAATTTTGTCTGAAATTCATACTATTAATTTGAAACTTAGACAGCTTAAATAAAGGAAAAGTAGTTGTTCCATGTCCCACACTTATTCTTTGATCCAGTACTCAGTGTTTGCAGATGTATATGCTAGGAGAAAATTGCACATGAAACTTCTCTCTCATTGCAGAGAGGATGTATCATCTGTCAGGAGAATCATCATCAGTAGTCGCACACCCACAGAAGTACTAATGTGCTTCACAGCATGCAGTAGGCTCTGGACCAGTGCATTGAGTGCRTGGCTCCCAGCACAGGGGATGGAGTTGATGATGCCATGCAGCCAGGCCTGTGTTTGTTTTTATAACAAAGTTGCAGTAGGATAGGGTTTCTATTTCCGGCCGGCACTCTGAGGAAAGTATGCTTCTCTGTATTAAGGTCTGGGTGGTGGTTTTGTTGTCCTCTCCCTGCAGGTGCCTTGGTAGATCAGGCAGTGTTTGAGGAGCTCATCAGGGTTCATCTGCCTCAGTTGACAGATCACATGACGGACATGACTTTTTTCTCCTCGGTCTCTCTCTCCTGGTTCCTTACCCTTTTTATCAGTGTGCTGCCTATTGAAAGTGCAGTCAATGTGGTGGACTGTTTCTTCTATGATGGAATAAAGGCAATCTTGCAGCTGGGCCTCACAGTGCTGGACTACAACATTGAAAAGTTGCTGACTTGTAAGGATGATGCAGAAGCTGTGACTGTTCTCAACAGGTATCAGTGTAACTATTATCCATGTAGGCAGTGTAGCAGATAGATATGTCATTGTGGGGGCAGCTGAGAAGACATCTGGCCAAGACTTCCAAACGCTTCTAAGGAATTGGAAGGGGGGTTGAAATTCTGGAAGGGGGGCTGGAAGTGCACCTGGTTCCTCTGGAAATCCGATCCTCCGTTAAACGTCTAAAACCWTTGCCATTTTATGTATTTTAAAGTAAAACCTTAGGTGTTTTTTTGTCTGAAATTGTTATTACTTATTGAAGGTGGTTTTCCTTAATGACCAGGTAATCTAGAGGATGGTAGACTTTTTCAAACATTTCCGACATCAGCTTAGTAACAACTTGTTTCACAAGTCTGTTTTTGTAGTTCAGGCTACTAGCTCCTCTGTTGCTAATAGCTGATGATACATATGGGACAAAAAAAATTGTTGGGGACAATCATGAGCAGATGGTTATTCTGTATTAGTATTTGAAGAAAGTTAAATATGCAACATAAAGTGCATTCTTAAGCAATGCTTTACAAGAAAAACGTGCACAATATTGGCTTCACTGCCTTCCTAAATTTGGTTGTTTCTGCTGCTGCTGTGATTATGTGTCATTGAATATTAGAATAGCAAACACGATGCTGAAACTGTGCCATATGAGTCACAAGTTATAATTACTATACACTAATAGTAAGAATTTCCTTTTAACCAGACTTTTAAATATTGAATGTTTGAACAGGGTAAGAACTACTGAATTAATGAGTAAAATGTATTTTTTTTATAAGAGACCATGCAGCCTGGTATTTATTGTAAAACCTAACTGTGTTCATTTAAAATTTTTACCATTTAAAAAAACACCAGTAGTAAATGTACTTTCACCCAATTTAAATGCATTAAAATTTAAAATATGAAAGTAGAGTGAAATTTAATTTTCACTTGATCCAAACAATGCTCTTAGAACCCAAGATTATGATGATTGTTGTGAACTCCTTTTGAACTCTTGCTTTCAACATTTTATCTGGCTGTAGCACTTCTGTTGCACAGTTAACCCAGCCAGCAGCATTCCAGTATATTTAAATAAATCGTTACAATAGTCTGCTTCTCCTCAAGAAAAAGGAAGCTGTTGCTCAGTAGATATGTTTCTCTCTTTCTGTTCCTCAACGTTGGCAAAGGCATTGGCTGACCTCCATAAAGGGACTGTTTAGGCTTTTGATGTATGTGTGATGAATAGGTGCATATCAGGCATGTCTTGGCTTCTGCACCTGAGGGAACTGAGATTGCATAGTTCACAGTCCAGCACAAGTCTCCATTCCTCTCTCCTGGTTATGTAGTACACCATTGCTCATCTCCTAGATGGATCAGAAAACCAGGGAATGCTTGGTTGGAAGGGGCCTCCAGAAGTCTCTAATCCAGTTTTCTACTCGAAAAGGACTATTACCAGCATTAGATCACATCAGCCATGTTGTTGTCTAGCTGGGTCTTGAAAACCGCAAAGGTTTGAGACTCCACAACCTTCTCTGGGTAGCCAATTCCAGTGTTGTGTATCTGTGGTACTGTTACTGCATATGCATGCCACTCCTGCTAAGGTTCTTGCTGACTGTTTCCCATATCCTGCTTGCTGTTCACTGCTGATGTGATCATTTTGTTTTGATAAACTGGGACTAGCTATTTCTTGCTGTGTTTGCTTCATGCAGGTTTTTTGACAGTGTCACCAACAAAGATAGTCCCTTGCCTCCAACTGTGCAGCAGGGCTCCAACCTCAGCAATACAAAGAGTGACCACCCAAAAGTGGACATTACTGATTTGATCCGAGAGTCAAATGAAGTATGTGTTCTTATTGTGGGTATGTTTTTCCATCACATGCAGTATTTGCAATTCATGGGCTACCTTAAAAATACTGCAGCTGCATTGCACGAACTAGCGAAGTAGAAGACCCTTCTAGACTGGCATAGATTGGGCTCTGTAATTTGCTGAGCCTCGCTGAAAACCTTGTAGGTTGGGTTATGGGATAGGTTTGTTTTTGTGTTGTTTTGATTTTTTTTTTAACCACCTGAAGTGTGCTTGGTAGGCTGCTTCAGAGTAGAGTTTCTTGGGTGCTTCATAGTTCCTGTGTTGGCATGCCTCATTCACTGTCTTAGTCCCTGTACACTGTCAACTAAATGACAAACTGAAGGTACAGGAGAAGCAGCCCTTGCGGTTACTAATTTGAGACTGCTTACTGCATCTTGCAGGTAGTGGTAACATTTGACATAGCAGCCAATGCAGGAAACTGGGTGTGCTTGATTAGCTCATTGTACCGATGAAATGGACATTTTGAGATGTGGTTGGTAAGAAAAGGCAATTACGATCTTTTACCACTTCCTTTTAACTTGTAACTTTGGTTTCTGCAGTGTCTAGCTTTTGCAGCTCTGCACTGGGGAGGAAATAACTTCAGTTTTTTCTTCTCCTTTTGTCCTCAGATATCCACGAGGCATTTCCTTCCTTGGCATGGTTTAGATCCAGGGTATTTATCCATTTTTAGATAGGTTTGTGTTTTAAGTTTCTGCTCAGTCCATCTGAAATGAAAGGCAAGCTGAGAGAAAAAGATTTGTTCATTTGTTTTTTTCTATTAGCCTGTTTCTTTTATCCCTATGATATCTTCTTTCTGACTCTCAATCGTGTGTTTCCAGCGAAAGAGCCATAATACATCTCTTTGGGAAAAATGTCCTGGTCTTAACTAAGAAAAAATTAAGTAGCTGTTATTGGTGTAATTTAGGGGGATCGAATTTTCTCTTTTGATTCTCACAGAGAAAAAGACTTTGCTTTAGTAGGAAGAGCAAAAGGCAAGAATCAGTTCTCTTGAACCCTCTCTATAGCATTGGGCTAATCATGTAAAATGTCTGTTTTTCTGCTATCACTATTGTTTCACAAGAATGTTGTGCTGATCGATCATATTTGTAAAACACTTTAAGATCCTTGTAAGAAGAATTGTACACTCTTTTGGGTCTTTCTTGTCATGGTGAGATCTCATAGTAGTGAGGGGGAATGGTTGCAGGTTAAAGAATAGAGGTGGTCAGTAATGAACTGTTGTGTGTTGCATTTTGAAGTGGAAGCTGAAGCTTTCACAAAGATGGAATCATTACTGAAAGACCAGAGAATGCAAAAGAAGCTGCCTTTCTTGTTCTGCATTTGCAGTCAGGTTGTTGGCCCAAGAAAGTAGCCTGTAATTTGGTATAGTTTTTAAACACTGAGTTGGGCAGAACCTTGAACCTCAATTTCTTGCTCCCGAGTTGGCAACCCTGCTCTTAGGCCTATATCCCCATTTCTATCTCGTGACGCCTCTTCTGGCTGCAAGTTTTGTATCTTCAGTTGAAGTGAATTTCTGCAAGGCTCGTAAGTGTCACAACCTCTTGTTTGAGAACTGTTGATGCAAAGTAAGAGTCAATTTCTCACTTCCCATTTTGACCAGACGGTTCATTTCACCATAATTCTGTTTTAGTAAGAGGTTTTCTTTTCATATCACTGTGGAATGAAAATAAATTTCAAAATGGGAGGATTGCTGTAAAGGAGTTGTCATCCCGCAGATAGGTCTAGTTACTAATCGTAAACAAGTGAGCAGAGATGTTCTGTGTGATACTGTTGCTTCACATGGGTATTAGGAAGATAAATGAGATAAAGTGAAAAGATATGGAATTGAATTTTAAAATGATGTTCCGTTTTATGCCTTTATGACTCAGGCACAAATGGAAGATTCATTCTTTTACAATCTAATCTGGTATGAAGAAGCCATGTTTAACTACTGAATGGAAGAACATGTAGCTTTTAATTTACTGTACTAATTCAGGGTTAGATTATACATCTTTTTTATATTCTTGTTGAGGCCGTTGCACAATATCAATGCCCAGGAGCCAGACCAGTGAAAGAGTTATGACTCAGAGGTGCAGTTTCTGCTCTGCTTCCCTTTTTTTCCAGGACTGAAGTATACTGCTGGTGGTCTTCATAGAAACATAGAAATTCAGTTCTGGAAGAGAATTTCAGAGGTCATCTAGTTCAACTCCCTGCCCAGAGCACACCCAGATCATCATTGAAAAATGTGCTAACTTGTTCTTAAAGCTCTCTAAAAAAGAGAACTTGCAGCAACTTTAGCCTATTATAGTATTTCTCTACCTTTAGTCAGAAAATATCCTAATATCCAGTGTAACTTCTCTTGGAGTATAATATTCTAATATCCAATATAACTCCTCTGGGGTGCTCATAAAGCTGATTTGCTTTTCAAAGCCAATGAGGAAAACCAATTGCAGTTGGATATAGAGCCAAAACAGTGTAAGGTCCCTTCCTTTGTCTTCCCATCTACAGTGAACTACTCCAGAGTTTCTTTTCTTTCCCCATCGTTCTTTGAAACACTTGCCCTTTTAAGAGTTGCACTGTTTAGGGGAAATCCTAGTGCTGTAACGAATGACTCTCTGCTGAGTTTCTGGGATCTTGCTTTGTTTCCATATCTGTATTTGTATGATGCTTAGATGCAAGAAAGATAAACATATCTGCTTAGATGTGTCTAGTGGCAGTTGATTTCACAGAACTATACTTTTCCTGTAGAGATATGGCGATATTCGATACGAGGATGTTGAGAGCATGCGCTGCAGGAACAGGCTTTATGTTATCCAGGCACTAGAAGCTACAACCAAGCAGAATGTGGTGAGTGTCTTGAGAGAGCTCAACCCTTTCCTCTGATCCCCTTTTAGAAAATTCTGAGATGAGCTGCATTTTCTAAGGCCAAGTAAATCAATTTATAGGTTGAAATCCCTCTCATCTGCAGGGTGTCTGTTAACTGAGGTCTTGGCCTGTGATGTTTTCAATCTGTGAATCACAGCATGACCTTCTGCTCTTGTTACAAGTGACATCACAGACTGCTTCTAAAGGCTAGCATATCTCTTGATGTTCTGCATTAATTGGAAGAGACTGACCTATATTTCTTTCAGCTGTTGTTAAATTATTAATGCGTTTTTCTTAGAGACATAAAGCACTGTGAAATGCCCATAGCGCTACAATAAAACAATGTCACTGCATTTTTGCTCTAGGAAGTGATCATAAATGTCACTGAAGAGATTATTGTACTGAAATTTAACAAAGGTTGTTTTTTGTGTCTGTGGTGTGTGTAGGTGTCCTGTAATGTATGCGTGGTGTGGCAACTCTTTAGCTGCCATCATCCTTAAAGTTCAGACTCCTAAATGAAGGCGAGGGTTGCAAGGACCTTCCTTTGTTTGCCTGTTTTCTTCAATTCCAGTTCCAATAACTGGTGATAATAATGGTGTACTTAAGAAGCAGTGCTTCATTCTTTACTAAATGTGGCTTGTAGCAAATGATACTAAATGCTGTTGATTGCACCAAGATTTTAACTGTTGTATATTGTTTTATAAAACATATCTATCATGAAGATGGATCCTGGTCTTGCAGCTAAATTTGATTTTAAAAGCTGTGGATTTTTTTTTTTTTTTTGTTAAAGAAATGGGGATTCAGCTTCAGTGGTAAGGACTGAATGTGCATTTGTCTTTTATAAAAGAAACTATATGTTGCATCATTGTAAATAATTTGGCACTCAAATTTTGTCTCTTTGGTCTCAGTGTAGGCTCAGTGTATGCAAATAATGTGACTTGCATTCTGTGAGAAATTATTTCTTCCAGTCCATCATCTTCTGATTGCTTTTAAAATAGAGGTTCTCTTCTTACTCCTAACTGTAACATGCCAAAACCTGGAATATTCAAACTGCATCTTTTAATATAATATTAAGTCTTCCAGAACTTTATTCTACAGGCCTATTCCAAAGATGGGAAGACTCATCATTTAGTTAATTTTCTCTTAATTTTGCTTCAGCTACGTGTTGTGTCCCAGGATGTAAAATTCAGTCCTAGTGACCTTGAAGAGCTTTATGCATTATTCAAGGTAATGTGCTGTTTTCTTCATTTATCAAACATCCATCTTAATGGTGGACTGTACTATGGGTGTGTAACAATTTTAACAATTCCAGGTGAAAGCTGGATTCAGCATGTATGTTTTGCATGTCAACTTTAAACCAAGTGGCATAGTTAACATCCCACGTCTCTCACCCAGAGAGATAATTGTCCTTTCATATCATCTAACATTTTGCCTTTCCTTTGCAGAAGGAGCACTTTCTTTCCTGTTATTGGAATGTAAATAGTCCTGTCCTGCAACACCATGATGCCAGTCTGCCATATCTTGACCAGTATCGGATTGATTGCCAGCAATTCAGGGTTCTCTGTCATCTCTTGAGCCCGTGGTCTCATTGTGCAAACAGAGACTCGCTTGCACTGTGGACATTCAGACTTATGGATGAGAACTCTGATTGCCTTATAAACTTCAAACAATTTGCCTGTGTTCTTGGTATGAGAACAGCGCGTACATAGCACATTGACAAGGGAATGCTGTCCTGGGAGGAGTCCTGGAAATGCTTCTGTGTATCTCCTTCCATGCTATATCTAAGAAGCTTAAGGAGACAAGTCTCTTAACTTAGGGTTGAAATAGTGTTATCTTTATGGCATAATATTAAATGCAAAGATTAAATAGCAAGTCAAGTGCTCAGAGTATATTTATAAGTTTGAGAGTGGGTGCTACATTCTTTAGGTGGATGATAAGAGCTTTTAATTGGAGAACTGTGCCCTGATTTGCTTGTCTATATTTGACCATGAAATGGCTAACATCAGGCTTCGCAAATCAGTAACTTTTCTGAAACATTAATCCCATGGAGAATAATTTCCCATCTGAGATTATATTTAAAAATGGCTTTACCATCAAAATATCAGAAAATTAGGAAATAGCATGACCGTATTGCCCAACCTGTTTGGTTGATGATCAGCGCTTCCTCACAGTCAACCACCTCATACACAGATCATGCAAGATAGCCAATGCCTGATATCTCTGGGGAACTGAAAGTTGTCTAGACTTATTGCGGTATTCCTTTCATCTTATTTTCAAAGTGCTATTGTGCAGGAAGCAAAAATTTAAGGRAAAATGCTGAGAAGACATTAGTGATATATTTATTTGATTCTGTGGTTTCATTTTAATAAGTGATAGACATTATTCTGTGCTCTGGCTGTACTTTCTTCTGTAACCACAGTTTTAGCTCATTACAGAAGGTGTGTTACGGTCTGTTGAAGAGATATGCTTTTGTGTTTCTCTAGATGTTCAGACATACTTAAGAATAGGATAGTATGATGAAATGTCATAAAGCAGTGTTCTTTCCTCAGTGTAGACAAACCCCAGGTTCAGCTGCAGGGGTGTTGCCACCCTTAACCTTCATCTCTAAGTATATGCAGAGTAAGATAGGACGTATGTCCAGTTCCAACCTCCCTCAGTTGCAATTGTTTAGGTTAACAGGGTGTTTTAAAGTTTGGTCCAGTTGAACAGACTCTCTTGCCTCTCTCCTCTAACAGATATCATGTATAATGGAAGTTTCACTGAGAAACTCAAGCTGCTTTTTAAGTTACACATCCCTCCAGGTAAGTGAGAAGCATTGGCATTTGGGGAGGGCTGTTCCTGTCTTTTATCATCTTTGTGTGGTTTTTTGGTTTGTTTTTTGGGTTTTTTTTTTTAGCTTTACCTTTCTTCCTGTTGTCACTGTCACTGGCTACAGTACTATCCCAAAGCTGTAATACAGATGTATAGTTCTTCCAGAGTAATGTATCCTTTGGGAAGGACTTAATCTGCTCAAACACTATTTCTGCTTTGTTCTTAGGGACAATATGTCTGTACAAAGCTTTTGTTTTCTTTTACTATTTTGGTAATTCTTGGGAGCCCTGAAAACAATTTATTAATTTTTTTATTGCAGCTTTTACTGAAGTAGAATCTCTAAGCCCTTCCAAAGGTGATGATCTTTCAAAAGAAGAACTGATCCACTTCAGCCAGCTCAGTGGTAAGCTTTGTGTTATGTTTGATTTTGCACATAAAGTATCAGAAGGGTTCTATTAATTATTGTGTGCTGAAAGATGGGGAGCTCTCTTCAGAAAGCCTTCAACTGCTGTTTTGAAATCATCTCTTCCAGCAAATCATGTCACTGTTGACATGAATCCTATGTGAAGATCTTCTCTAGATAGTTGTATTTTCATACCTAATAGGGTAGAATTTCTTTGTGGGTAGGCATTCTTCTTTAAAGCAGTTCTTCTTTAGGAATATGTGTTTTAATTACTATTTATGAACATACAAACTGTTTGTGGTAGCAGGCCTCAGTAACAGGTCATTTCAATAGTCACTGTACAAAGAACAGAGATCCTTGTCCTGAATTGAACTGCTTATGTCTGATGATAGAGTTCAAAAGCCACAAGCATTTACATGGAAATAGGGCGGAATATCTGGTCAGTATTTTTCATCGTAGTTGGCAACCTTTCTGTTGCCTTGCTTTATTTGTTGAAGTGCTGGCTATTTCCTTTTCGCATTCAAGGCATAAAGGCATATTTCCTGCCTCAAGGATTTTGATATCCAAGTCCATAATTATTTGATGCAYGTATGCCAGGGTTTCAAAATCCTTTGCTTCCATTTTAAAACATATGTGCTGAAAAAATTTTGTGAGGTATACATTTATGGAGTCAATAAAGCATTCTCTTTGGAAAGCTGTGCCTTTTTACTTGCTTGGAGGGCAGATCCTTTTCAGTTTTTATAAATTATCCAAAAGTAGCATATCTGTAATATGGGTACTGTTCTCACTCACAGTTCAACACATGGCCACAAGCATTATCAGGATTATCTGCTTGATGGTATATGTGATTGCAGTTTCTTTTCTGATCTCCAGCCTTGCTGTGGCTCGTGGTGTTTGTTGCTATTGTTGTACATTTGATGTTTGTTTGTATTGATGTACATTTGATGTTAATGTTTGAAATTGTACAAATCTGACCATGCAGTTTCTTCTTGGCCTAATCTGTGTTGACTACACAGGGATCCATGAGGGTCTTGCTTCTTAATCAAGGAATTTCTGATAAAAATAAATGAAGCATTTGCTCTTCCTTTCTCAAAGAAATAACAAATTGTTTTTCTCCTCATAAACTGTAGTTTCATCTACTGCAGATAGTCTTGAAAGTGATGCTTTGAAGAGCAGCCCAGAAAAAGGTAGAGAATCCTGAAGACACAGTTGGTAACCATGTGTTTTTGGGGGAGAGGAGCTGGGAAAGTGTATGTTGAGGAAGTATAGTAATTAATATCATGCTGTCTTGAGTGATCTTAAGCATAGTGCTAATGTTATACCCACTTTTATACCCACTTTTATAAATGTAGTGCTTGGGAGGAGGAGGTAATGTAAACTCTGGTCCTGTTTAGTTCTAGGCCCCACAACWCTGTTAAGAAGGAATGGCACTGAGGACACCAGTTCTTTTGCTCATCATCCCTCGGGGGAGGTCTTAGTTCATGTTTGCTCTTTTTTTTTTTTGGTCAAGTAGGGAAGGGGAAGGTTGATATTCAGGCRTATCTGAAGCAGTGGCAAGATGAACTTCTTAAAAAAGAAGAAAATATTAAGGATCTGCCAAGGATGAATCAGGTAAAACTGCCTATGTCTGAGTCTTTCACGAGTCAGTTTTTGTTTGCTGTTTATCCTTTAAGTCTTATTAGTAGTTTTCCAAAAGATTCATAGGATCCCTTAAATTTCAGGCCTTCAAATTAATCATTAGCTTGTTTTTTTTTAAACTAGTGTAACTGTAAGTTCACGTAGAAAGGAACTTTCAGACATACCTCGGTTTATCAAGGCTAGTCCACGTCCCTGTTGTCATCAGAGCTGTTGTTGTACTAGGCACCTAGTGACAGCAGTCCAGGGTTGAAAGCAGTGAAGCAGGAGAGTTGTGTTGCTCTTCTCTGAATAGTTTCCTCTGTATCTCTCTGTAGTCACAGTTCATCCAGTTCTCAAAAACCCTGTACAATCTATTCCACGGAGACCCTGAGGAGGAGCTGTTATATCGGGCTATAGCAGTGGTTACCAGCCTCCTATTGAAAATGGAAGAAGTTGGCAGAAGACTGCAGAGTCCAGTGACACCAGTCAAATRTTCAGCTGCCGTTACGGAGTTGCCTGCTGAAGTCCCAAACAAAGGGCAGGAGGAAAGCAGCTCTGAGCAGGCTGAAGGCAGTAGAGCACAGAGTTCGAGAGGGGACCACGAGTGGTCTTTTGCCTTTGAACAGATTCTGGCATCCTTATTAAATGAGCCAGCCTTTGTGAGATTTTTTGAGAAACCGCATGAGATAAAAACTAAAATAGAGAGTGCTAAAATGTTACAACTAAAAGCAAGAACCAGAGTATAATTTTCTTCACCTTTGCACTCTGCATTAACAGCATAAAGCACTTACTTACAAATGAAGGTTTCTACTATGGGAATTGAGTGGGGAGTTTACATGGGGAATGGGATTTGAAGAGTCAGCTTTAAATATCAGATACCAGTATGCTTTTATGTAAATAAAAATAGTTTCAAGCACAATCACTTTCTTGCAGTGTTCATAAGTTTCAGTCCAAAAAGGACTGAAGAATAAACTGTTTTTACCATGTTACTAAAATATGCAACCTTGCTAGGAAATACTAGGTGTGATCTATGAATGGCACTATGAAAAAACCTTTCTGAATGAGCTGTTACACTGTATGCCCTCCAAGTTCATTTCTRTTATTGCGATGAGTATAATGACTTCCAGCCATTTTCACTTAAAATGAATAGTGACAGCTAACAGATTGATTTCCAGGTTAGTTTAAATAGTTATTTCTAAACCTGCATGTGGACTGGGGTGAAAGCAGGGCGAAGACTAAAAATAAAGGCTTTGAAATGGTAGCTATATGTTGGCCACAAGAGCATGTGATTAGAGAAGAAAGTTGCCAGGCTCTCGATTCCCTTGCTCCGGTGTTACCGATGGGCCTGGACTGTTGCAGATTCCAGCAGTCTTTCTTTACCAGCAGTTCGTGGACTGCATTCTCCCAGCCCACATCTCAGTTTTTTTGCAATGTGGCCCTTAGCTAGTGCCCTTACAGCTAGTTTCCTACTTTTCTAGCTAGGTATGAGTTACTCTTTCCCATTTACATACCCATCCTCTTAAAACACAGGTGAAAGGGGTGCAAGTCGCTGGGTCATCCAGGCTGCATGTGTATGCAAAGGCTGGTGTAGATGCTTGAAATCAAGGGAAAGCAGTGGCTAAATCTTTCTCGCTGTCTCACTGCACAGTGATTGTTACACATCTTGCAAGAGGAGCCATTGTTGACTCCTTGGGAGCATGTTGGTAAAATGTATGGTTTTGCTGTATGGTTTTGCTAGTGTTTGCATAACAGAAGAACAGAATAGTCTTTAGCTGCTTCCTAATTAGCTGAACACTGACTAGGAAACTGCTGTGGACAGATTGTGGTTGCTTCTTTGTCTACCCTGAGTCCACACCTCAATCTTGTAATCATTCCTTGTTTTCTGTAGCTCTCTGGATCATTGCTGCTGTTATATTTTGTATCTGCCAGGATTAATGACAACAACAAAATCTGGAATCTGAATTGGGATTTTTAATATATTTAAAATGATATGGTAAACAACCTGTGGAGGCAAGCTCGAGCAGTGTTAATGCTGATGAAGGTTGACCTTGAGCCTTAGGTAGCTTGTGCTAGAATGGTTTTTTTTGAGAAACAGGGAAGCACTTGTATTAATTAAAAAAAAAAAAAGTAAACTGGCATCTCTCTGCTGACCTTAAAATGGGTTAAAAATGGGTATTTCTAAAGGCTGTATGACAATCTTTCTCTGCAAAACAGCATTATTTTTATAAGGTGTATTTTTTTTAAAGAAGTGGAATGAGAACGGGATTACTTAGTGTTGGGTGCCTTTTTTGCAATACTGAAATGAATGAGGAATATAATGAAAATCCCACTTGTGTTACAAGCAGTTGTTGAAATGCCATCATTGCAATGGGTATTAAAGTTCCAATGCTGCTTCTAAAGAAGGGTTTTGATCAAGAGCAATGAATGTATGAATTATTTTCCTTTCTCCTGCCCCATGCTCTCAGGAATTAATATAAAACAAGGTTTTATTGAACAAAGAGTAATTTCAGAAACTGTACCATATATTTGAGAAATGAGGCAGCTTTCTTCAGAAGCCTTCATAAAGTAATCATGCTTGATGCAACATAAGTCTGCTTTGTGTATTTATGCATAACAGATACAAACTAAATGATCCATTCATATGCATGTTTCTGAGGCAAGTAGGGCACTACTGTGGTAGATTATGAAAACACTGAGTAAATACAGTTACAATATTGTTTTAACAATACAAAGCAGATGATACTGATGTTGTAGTCCAGGACTTAATCAGATAAGGTTTGCTCAGTGAGTAATTCTTATGCAAAGCAATCATGCTGAAATTAATGTAGTCCCTTGAAAATAGATGCAGCTACTCATACAAAAGGCTTTTGTAGGATCATTGTGGATATTGTTAATTTCAAGACATACTCAAAGATATGTGGTATTTGCTAAGCAATGCATCACAGAGACATGAAATTCATAAAAGTGACATTTTTTTTTGGTGGAGAACCAAGATGTTTGGAAAAACATAGTTATATGCAGGTTAAAATATAAATACAAAAGCTGTACTGAAGGAACCTGCAAAATACAATAGCCTTGTGCTATTACATGGTTTAGTTATGCAAAACTGAGTACCTTTTTAAAATATCAATTTTCATTAATGTCAATCTGAGAGATTGTAGAGCCATTACTGATTATATAGTAGTTCTTGTCCATAATACAGTTATATCTATTTGTAAGCAGAGAAATACCAGCATATATATACTTTTTAAAAAATACATTTAAGGTGAAAAGCTTGGATGTTTAGGGGAACACTAAAGTTTATTAATTAGCTGCATGGATTTTCTATTCAACTTCTTTATATCTTTTGCCCCCAAAATGTAATATTTAAATCCTTCCTGTAATATGTCTGCAGGCTGATCCACCAAGATTAGTCAGAGCGGCCACGTGTCCAGCCCCAGCAGGGCAGAGGTTGGAGGAAGGTTGCTTTCAGCAGGCTGGCAGGACTTGAGCGACTGCCTAAATGGCAAGTTCTTGCTTCTTCGAGCCCATGGATCGTGGTCTGATCCCCTGGGGAGATCTTGATGTAGTAAATCCTGGCCGGAGCCAAGGACTGTGACCCGCAGGTGTGTTTGCTGGGCTTCTACCCTGGTTTGTCATAATGTACTGAAGTTGAGGGACGCTCTTACTTTGCATGGAGCAGAATAACTCCAGAACTAGTGTCTAGCTCACTTTCCTACCCTTCCTGTGGTGCAGATAGCCTGGCTAACAAATGCACGCAGTCTCAGTTGGGAAGGAGGAGGCTAAAGCAATAGAAGCTCTTTCCCTGTCTTCAGTCCCAAAGGGGGATACCTCGACTTTATCACTCTTCTTTCAAGCCCTGCAGGGTCAGGGGCAGTGAGCTCCATGCCTTATGGCTATCATCTGAAGTGCTCGGTGATGCAAAGATGAACCCAGATTCACATCCTATTGCATGAGGACGCTGTGGGTGGGCGCACGTCTGCTGCAGGAGGTCAGCTACTGCATGTAGCTTGGAATTAAGCAGAAGTGCCAGCCAGGGTTCGGGCAGCTGCAGGATGTCTGACCCAGAGTTACTCAGCTCCTTCCTAAGGAGGGACTTTCCGCTGAAATTGTAACTTGAAGATTTTAGAAGTGTTTTTGGCATTTGGGAGGGCTCATTCTCCAGTAGGAAGCGGTGTGGTTAAATGAGTATTGATGTATCATTCTACGTATCTATGTTACTTCTTTCTGTAACAAGAAAACATGCTGGTTTGAAGTGCAGGAGGGCATGCTGAATGGAGTGAGGAAGCTGAGAGGAATCTTTTGATGAAAAGAATTTCTTCTGCAAACCAAAAAGTAGGGGACAAAGTTTTCATAAAGTTGTCTGGCTTTTTGCAGAGGGGTTCAGTCAGAGGAAATAAATAAATGTATATCATCAGTACAAAACTGACAGTTAAAGCTAGGGTGTAGATTGCTGACACTAGTGATGCTGTTTATACAGTTTTTAAATTGAACTACCTGCTGCAGTGTTGCCAATGTGACTGGGCAGCTATGCCATGGCTATTTCATCCCGAAACATTCTCAGTGGCTGTTGGTGTAAACTACACAGTCCTTTCTTGTGGCTGGGCCATTACTATCGATGCTGTGCACATAAAATGCATTTTTTCACCACAGTGATCTGGCGTTGTGGCTTCCCCTRCCAAAGCCTCCTTTTCTCTTTCAGGCTCTGGGCACCGACAGCCTGGCAGGCTGCAGCCAGCCTGAGCCAATGGAGTGGGAGAGTTACGGCTCCAGTGGCCAGGTATTCCCCCTGCTGCTGGCTGGATGGGGAGAGGTGGGGGCTCAGCCCTTCCCGTTGCTCCTGGGGTGGCTTCCAAGAGCCTTGGGGTGGCTTCCAAGAGCAGCCAGCGGGGATCCTGGCAGGGGTGTCAGGGAGGTCTCGCAGGCATGGGCGCTGGGGCAGAGCTGCCCAACGTGCAGCAGCGGCAAAGCCCTCGGGGGCTGGCTGCCTGAGCCCTCTCCCTGGCT
>NW_020448018.1:0-18028 GCF_003343035.1 Apteryx rowi | reverse complement strand
TTTTTCTTCAATCTGACTTCGAACTTCTGCCTCAGCAGGAACCTAGGGTCGGACCCTGTTATGGAGGCCGGCGAGCCTGATTTTCCATAACAGTGTTTTATATATTTTGTGTGTGTTGGGTATAAATGCATTCATTTTGGCTCCCACTACATCCTTGTTGACAAGCTGGTAAGATATGGACTGGACTGGTGGGCCACAAGATAAATGGGTGGAAAGCTGGGTAAGCTGCCAGGCTCAAAAGGGAATGGTTAATACTTCAAAGTAGGAGTGGCAGCCAGTCATGAGTGGAGTTCTTCATGGATCAGTACTGAGTCCAGTACTACTCAATACCTTTATAAATGATATGGATGACAGGATTGAACGCACTGCCATCCGATTATGGATGACTCCAAACTGGGACAAAGAGTAGATATGCCAGGGGGTAGAGTCACCATTGGGAGGGATCTCAGCAGACTGGAAGATCAGGTGGACAGGACTTGCATGAAGTTTAACAGAGCTAAATGTAAAACCCAGCACCTCAGACAGAATAATCCCAGGCAGCAGTACAAGTGGGGGTCGGACTGTCTGGTTGTAGCTCTCCTGAATAGGACCTGGGTGTCATCATGGGTAGCAAGCTAAACACAAGCCAGAAGTGAAGTCCGCAGCAATGAAAGCAGACTGTGTCCTGAGCTGCATCATCTGGAGTTTAACCAGCAGATCAAGGGATGTGATTATCCCACTCTACTTAGCATTTGTTAGGCCACACCTGGAGTATTGTGTCTAGCTTTGGTTCCCCCAGTTCAAGAGAGCCTGAAAAACTGATGAGGGTTTGGTGGAAACCCACCCAGATGGTGGGAGGGTTAGAGAACTTGACATTTGAAGAAGGGTGAAAGGAGTTGGATTTCTTCAGCCTGGAGAAGACAAGGTTTAGTGGGGAACTAAGTACAGTCTTCCAATAGCTAAAAGTTCGTTATAGAGAAGATGGAGATACTCTCTCTTCACAAGGATGCGCATGGTGACAGGGCAAGAGGCAGTGAGCACAAGTTGCTTCAGGGGGAATTCTGTCTGGATATAAGAAAAGATTCATTACCAGGAGAACAATTAAGCATTGGAATAGGTTGCCCAAAGAAGTGGTATAATCTCCCTTTCTGGGAATATTCAAGACTTGGCTTGACAGGGCCCTGGAAAACCTGATACCTGGCTGATATCCAGGGGTCTCTTCTGACCCAGACTTTTCTATGATTGAATTTATTAGCAATTTTAAAGTCCCAGACAGAATCCATCTGAAATTTCTGTCCTTTGAAAGCCATCCTCTTCATTGCATGAAGGTTGTCTTTTAAAGCTAGGCATATTTAAGAGCACAGAGTTCTGGTTGCTGTGTAAATACACCCTCTCCTTTGTCCATGTAACTGTCCCCTTTTTCCAGGTGTATCTAGTATGTTCACCAGGGTTTGCTCGTTGTTCAGTAATCAGTCCAGTTGGTTAACCCTCTGAGAGCAGGTGATACTTCAGTGCAGAAATGATCACCCTTGCCAGTATTTGCTAACGTTTACCAAAGTTGAATCAGATAATTACTACTTAGATTATTGTGTTTCTATGAATTATTGGAATTTATTTACCTTTTTAATATCTCATTACTTGAAATGGTAGTTTCTGGATACAGGCCACTAAAACTTTCAATGTGCTTAATAAAACACTTCTTTTTTTCATATGTATAGGATTGATTGTTGCCAGAGGATAAGTTATTAGGTGTTGGTTTTGGCCTTGTTAGCACTTTGAGATTCTCAGTAACCAATATGCTGTGTCTTCTCTTTGTTTATGTATATATTTTGTGTAAAATATTCTTTGAATTTTATGAGCCTGTCTTATGAGCTGTTCTGCTTTGAAATATTGTTGAAGTTCCTAGAAAAATTTGTGATAAGCTGTTAAAAGCAAACTCCTGCATGTATGTGAGATAATTAAACAAGAAACCAACAGTATAGGTCTGAAAAGTCTGTTTAACTGTTAATATCATAGCCAATATATAGTAATAACAGATTCATGTTTATCCTTGACTCATGTGGAGAACCTTTTCATTACAGTGAAAATGATAATTCCCTAGAAGCTTAATTTTTAGAATTAGTCCTCATCTTCGAGATATTCTAGATGAGAATGTTAAATTATTTGGTACAATGTTGTAAAAATCAGTGTTTCACTAAAGCCCATCAATATTTTATGAAGGAAAATGTTATTTCATTGCATCAAACAGTACAGATGGATATGATTAATTAAAGTAGGTGATGGATTGGTTTAGGAATGAAGAACTGAAATGAATAAGGAAGAGCTGAATATGCATTTCAGGATAAATGATTTAACTACAGGCCTAGTGGCTTCCTCAAGGAAACAGTATAAGGAGTATTGCATAGCATGCTTAGAATTATCTTGGACCAGGCAGTGGATGAGTTGCTGGAGGAAGCAAAGTTTCATTGGGAGAGAAATAGGCTAACAATTCTGATACTGTCTTCTAGGACAAGCTCCGAAACTTGTCCTGAAAGCCTAGTCTTTGTATAGAACTAGGGAGGGTAAATTAACCATCCAGTTTTCTTAATGATAACTAGTTTGAATACAAACAAGCAGCTGTGGAGAAAGCAACATTAAAAAAGAAAAAGAAAGTAATTCTTGATGGTCAGAATTTCTTTAAGTCGGAGGGTATGGTTGTTCTTTTCTGACTGTGATATGACCGTGGTTAATGTGCAGATTCCACTAAGCCATGTATATGCAGGCACACGTACAAAATTGAGAAGCCCACTATCTGTGAAGTTAAGCTTACATTTAGTTCTTAAGTTTTACTTTGTTTTGCACAAATTCTGTCTCCCAAAGGCTGAAAACCACATTATGAAATGCACTAAGAAGAAACACTCTGTAGATAAGTGATCCATTTCAAAAGCTAAATAAAAGCTTATGAAAGCAGCTTTAAGTTGTTTCTAAAAATTACTAGAGCCCTGAAGCTGCAGCTTTTGAACTTGACTACTTGAATTTGGGCATGGCCCCCTACTTGCCCTGATGTTTAGGATTAGTAGGAGACTGTGCTTACACTTGTCATCAAAGAATCAGCAGTTTGGAAAACTGTATAAATGGGCAGGATGCGTGTCACCTTGATCTGTTCAGATGCACGTAATGTGCTCTTTCCAACAATTTATGTAAAATAATTCCTGCGTACTTGTATACAGTTATTAAAGTTATATATATTTTTTAAATACAGGTTGGATTACTTAGGCTTTTCTGTGTCCTGCATAAACTTCCTAAATCTATTCCTGTTTGGTTTCTGTTCTGACGAAGATGACTTGTATTAGCTTAAAAAGATAGATTTAGAAGAAGATTTTTCAAGAGATTATTAGACACCTTTTCCGAGTGGAGTGGTACCTTGCTTTACTTAAATAGTTTTGCTCAGTAGCACATATTTAGTTCTTCATTTATAATATATCTCCTTGTTCCAACTATGCATTTGAGTGTCTGAGAATTGCTCCTCAAGTTGGTAACTTCTTCGGTTTCCCTCCTTTTATGTGTTAATAAAAATTTAAAAAAGTGTGGTACCCTTCTACCAAATCTCTTTTGTCAGAAATGAAACTAGATAGTTTACTTGTAATGTTTTTTATTTGATTCTGCTAAATTTCTCTCTAAATGGAGATTTTAAGCTCTTGTCTGTGACTGTAGGTAGCTGTAGAACTAGAGAAATCAGAAGTAATATTGGTAAGAGTAATTTAACAATACAGACATAAGAATCATATGTTCAGAAAAAACTCATAAGTGGTGAGATCGTATTGCAGTTTAATCTGAAGTAACAGTAATATTTAAGTGTGTTATGATGCACAGAGCAATAAGTTCCATTCTTTATGACTTGGTAATGGTCCTGAAATTTTCTATATCTTCATCTTTTCTTTTCTTAGAGCCAAAAGACAGATGTTTACCAGTAGCCTGGAGAAGCAGGAAAGTCTTTTGCTACAGGGTAAAGGTCGTAGAAAATTTTGTAGCCATTGGATTTTGAATGTAGTAGTATAACATTTTAATAACTTTATCTTCAGTCTGTTGACGTTTGTTTTTGTTCTCAGTGCAGCTTTTATCAGTAAATGGTTCTCTTAAAATAGCCTCAAGATCATCCCAAGTCAGCTGGAAATTGTTAATAACAATATTTGAAAACAGGTCATGTTTAAGACATTAAATTTTCCTTGGATGAAATAAGGAATTCAGTGTAACCAAGTCAGTAGAAATGAAAAATACTCTTGAGCTAATATTATTTGCAGACAGTATTATCAGTAAGCTGTCTAGATAAATCACCTCCACAACTGCCTCCAGAATGAGCCACCTGAAAAAGAAGCAGAGTATCGGAAATTATGTGCTAGATGTTGTTTTTCTATTGTAATTGTAAAATGATAAGTTAGAAGAAACTTATCTCTTAAAGCAATGTTAGGTATTGTATAGCAGGTTGTGTTAAACTAGGGTATGTTTCCATTGATTTGATAGAGGTCAGTGTCAGTTCTGCACACAAAATGGTGGCATTACCAAAATAATTTCCAGTGATTGACCTTGGATACAGATAGCAAGAATCATTTCCCCAGCAATGTGAAACTGCTGCTTTCTGTGTATATTAGGTTTTGGACATTTGCCCTTTCGCTAAATTCCTGAATCATCTAAGCAATTATTTGTTTTCGGGGGGGGGGGGGGGGGGAGTCTACTCATCTTATTTAGGAAGAAAAATTCTTGGACATGATGGTGTTCCTGCAAAAGCACACATTGAAAGCAGTTCTGTTAGTCACTGTCTCTAAGTTAGCACAGAAGGTTCTCAAGCTGAATCAGGGAGGTATTTGTCAGCTGCATGTCTGGATATTTTTAGTGCTTTTCTTAGGTTTTAATTAGCCATGTCTTAAAACACAGTTAAAATTCAGATGATTTGTGGACTAGCTGTTTATCTTATGTTTTCATAGTAAATAAGAATAACAAATGTTTCTTAGAAGAACAATGTGTATATTTGATTTGCCTATCCCAAACAATCTGTTCTCCTAATGTTGTGGGTCAGCCTGTATGAAGCTAAGATGATCTACGGCAGCAGTGCTCGAGAGGGTCACCCTGAGCCCTCAGGATTTAATCATGTATTGATCTTTGAGGAAACTGAGGCTGCTTCTGTAGGCTTATACAGAGATGTACATCTCTGCTAACCCTTTACCAAGGAAATGAACTGTATGGGGCTCCATTAATATTGCGTGGCCTAATTATTCTGTGTATGCACTGGCCACAAACCTTTGATACAGGAAGTTAGTGCAGTGTTTTTTCCATGTAAGTGATGAGATAGCCAGTATATGCCCAAATCTGATGTTATATTCTGATACTGTTATTGAATTTTGGAGAGTGCAATTTTGAAGATTTGGGCAGGACTAGATTCCTTTCTCTAAACTTACTTATTTTAGGCTTCTTAGGGGTAAATGCTTTAAGTTTTGTGTTTCAACATGCTGCTAACAGGTCTATAGGGTAGTTATTTTTGGCAGACTTCATGATGTATTGCTAAGGATAAAAATATTCTTGTGTTAATTAAGTAAAGGATGTCTTTCACATTTACAGGTACCATGGATTTAAAAAGTAGAACAATGGAAATCCTTTACGTACAGATATGAAAACTGAATGATTAAAGGAAAGTGTCATTCTTACTGTTTGTCCACTAGCTAGAATACATATTAGGTGGGTGGTGACCAAAGAGATCTGTCTGGCTTATGCCCAGTTCCTGATGTGTGTGTATATATACACATTAAGAAACAGTATTCCTATAAAATGTGCACATTTTTACTATTATTGCTAGTCTGAATAGTTAAAAATTGTCTGAGAACAAGACATCTTGTGAGTAGTTTCACAAGGTCAACATTGCAGTTCATTGGCAGAAATATGGAAGAAGTTAGTGTAGCTGCTTTGTGCATGCTGTTGCTGTGCTCTGGCCATGTAGGAGGGTTAATTCTCAGATCTGTCTTTCTGCTGTCTTCCAAGGTAATTGAAATGTCATCACTTAAAGCTCATGTTTTCAGAATAAAATGCATGCTCTCCCAAAATACTGCATTGACTGAGTAGTTCACCCACTTCAAGCCAAATTTGTAAAGAATTCAAGCCAATTAAGCTGGCTCAGATCTCACTTCTTCGACTCCTTCATTCTAGAACTAGAATCAATGTCAAGTGTTTCTGTTGGCTTTCTGGGAACTATTAAAAAATGCTGGCTCCTTCACTGATAGGAATAGTCTGATATTTGTGAACATCTTACGGTTGGATTTTAAAACCCTCTCTGACTTGCAAAGATTCATTTTCAGGTTTAAAAAACAGTATGCAATTTAAGTAACCAAATAACAAAAGCATATTGGCAATGCAGGATACTTCAGAGCTGTGGCACTGATTTCTTTTTTTTTTTTTTTAATGGTGATGTTCAGAGATTCTCAGACAAAAATGAATCATGAAGCAAATGACTTCTTCAATTAGAGAATACTGGGAAAAACAAAGCTGCAAAATATCTAAAGATGTTTCCCGTAGGGCAAATGAATGAGGAAAGTAAATTAGGGTTGTCTTCAGCAGAAGACTCTTATTGCATTATAAAAATTTCTGCTGGACTACAGCACGGTTTCTTTTGGGGTCTAAACTGAGCAGATGCAAACAACCAATTCCAAGTAGCCATGAGCTTGTCCTGCCTGCAGTAATAGGTCTGCTGGGGCAGAGTGTAAGAATCCAGGTGTTTACATGGCTTCTGGTTGTACAAAACAAACTTTTCTGCCTGTGACACACCCTGTGGACATGCACAGTTAAAATCTAACCCTACTAGAAAACTACTGCATTGAGATGGTTACAGTAACACTGTGGGCAACAGCTCGCTCAAGTTAGCCATATCCTTAACACAGCTCTAGGATGGATGATAATGATGTGTAAGAGAGTGTATTTGCGTTACACTGACGTGAAAGTCAACTAGTCAGCGCTACAAGAACTTGAGTATCTGCAGGGTAACTATAATTTAAAATGCAGTCACAGATTCACTTTCCATTTGAGCACCCAAAATTCAAGTCTTGCATATTCTGCAGGTAGCAAAAACTCATTTTGGATTCAAACAGACATTCAGACACTATTCCTTTCTGAAATCTACTCATGGAGAAACATCCGTCTTTAATTCAATCAAATGTCCGAGATTATTCATGTACATATTTTTCTTGGGGAACTCTGTTACATCAGTTTGCCAGCATTTTAATTCAGTACCTCCTTTTACTCCCCCCCCTTTCTCTTCCATCCTCTTCCTTCAGTGCACCCCCACACCCTTCGTCTCTAGTTTGTTGCAAACTTCAGTTCCCCCTTTAGAATTTAACAGTCCATAGCGCCTGTTTTTTCCTTCCATTTCTATATCCCCTGATAAATTCAGGCTAACCTCCCACTCACAGATCCTGCATGGTAGCTTTTGGCTAGGTTCACCTCTAGTCCCCGAGCAGAGCTTCCAGGCAGAGCATGCTGTGGGTGAGCCTGGCGTTCCCCAGGAAGAAGCACCACTGCTCTGCTGGGGGGGGCTGCGCTTTCTTGGCCCCAGCCCCACTGATCGGTTTGCTAGTATGGAAGGGAAGGTGGAAGAAATGGCCAGTGGCAGCACTGTGCATGCAAGCAGTTACTGGCTTTTCTTCACCTTCTTTGTTCTGAAGTGAATATTACCCTCTCTCCCTCTTTCCAGCAGTCATAGAAGCTTTCGGAAAGGTGAAATACAAAGTCCAGGTGGAATATTATTGGGGTTTCTCATGCCTTCAGCCAGGCTGGTTGTGAGTTATTAAGCTGGTAAAGAACAAGAAGCCATTTTAAATAAACTTCCTAGTGAGCTGCATACGAATATTTGAGTAACACATCAGGAAAAAGATATATTCATAGACCCAAAGTTTTTAGCCAAGACTTATGGTAGTATTATTTAGATACATCACTGAGAACATAAAATATTTGAATGTACAACGGAAGTTAAAGTGGTCATTGTGATATGTGCTAATTTGTTACATCAAATTGAGAAACAGCCTTGGGAACATCTTGTATTGTGGTATGTACTAATTTGTTACATCAGCGAGAAACAGCCTTGGGAACATCTTGTATTGTGGTATGTACTAATTTGTTACATCAGCGAGAAACAGCCTTGGGAACATCTGTGGGAACATCCTACAGCCTGTGGTGGGGGGCATGTACCCCGCCTGAGAAAATTGAGCTGAGCTAGCGAAGCGGCAATGTTAGTTTAGATAGCCTAATATGGCACACAATGCAGAGGAAGACTCCAGCCTTCATCCMCACGACCACYAGAGGGCTGAAGAAGACCCCCTAGCAACAGCCGGCGCAACCACAGAAGTTACAGGAGGTGCCCCGTATACCCGGAACTGGAATCGCATATAAGGAGACTGTGGGGGGGGCGGTTGCGCGCGCCATTGGTGGAGCAGGAGACTCCCTGGCCACCCAGCGCTATTTTGCTTACTTGTGACTTGCTCAATTATTTTATAAATTGGAATTTATGCAACCTGGCCCGAGTGGTTGTCAATTTGTCACATTTACCTATAACAGTCATAGTCTGAGAGTGTGTCATGTTTTTCTGTTTCCAAACATGAATGTCAGGTAATGTCTATGACATTGGCTTCTGTTTGCTCCAGATGTGAAAGCTAGTGGAAGCAATAGCATTACTTTTAGTCGTGTCATTACTACAAGCAATAAAATGCCCTTTCACTAGAGATTGCATTGAAAGCTCTTGATGCAAACAGAACTATCTTGTAAAAGGGTGCTTTACTTCACATAGTGTGGCATAGTGTGGAAGAAAGATAACTTGTACAGGGTTCAATGAAGAAATTGGTACTTACAAACTTAGCACATAGAGAATTCTTGGCTTAGCAAGTTCATCAAAGTAGCAGTGTGCCTAAAAGGCCACAACTGCATCTGTGAAACTCTTGTGGTTTTCCTGACTTCTCTAAGTTTGTCACTTGTGGTTTCTTCTGATGCTTGCCACGTAGTTAATTTATCTCATTTGATTTGTCAGACAGTAAAAGCATTAAAAATGTCTTGCATGCTAGAGTAAATGTATTTTCCAGTATGCAACACTTTCATTACTTTTTCAAGTGTACTGTGACGGAAGAGCACTATGAGACAAGATATAAAAAAACCTCCCCTTGAAATGTTTGGAGTTATTTGCACTCTTGTTTTCTGCATGAGTTTTCTTTTGTATTCTTATACGGAGTTACTGTATCCTAGAATACATAGATCAATAGGCAACAGCAATATTTTGGTATGCAGGTGATATTCAAATGCTTATCATTAGTGTGAAACAAACCTCATGCTGCAGAAATTCAAGCAGAGCACTGGGCCACTACATAAAACCCGAGGAAAATGCACTAAATAATGTATCTGTTAAACTTGAATCATGAGCTATTTAAACAGTCTAGGGACATTTACATTTATAAAGTAATGGGTATGAATGTAAAACGGAGTGTTTGAAGATGGGCACATTGTAAATTTCTGTTTGTAAACAGATGATTCAGTAAGAATATAGTGTTTTATAAACCTGGTGCAAGTTCTAGATAACTAATATAATCCCTTTTGGGAAGAGCAGAACTGACTGCAAGCTAGTGGAAGATAATGAAGGTCTGTTTGCCTTAATCTTTTCTCAGTGAAATATGAGACAAATCTGAGTCTTTCTAGATACATCAAACATAGTCCAAATTTGTGTGTGGGAAGGAAATTTGCATTAGATCCAAAGATACTGAAGCATTAAAATTTAAGATAGTTTGTTCATATAATGTGATCGGCTGTGTTTAGATATGTTTGGGAATATCTTTCACTCTTACTTAATATAGTCTATAGCCTGTAGCAGTTGTAATTTTCTCCTTATAGCATGCAGGCGTGAGCCAACAAAAGGCTCTTGCATGTGCATACTCACAAATTTAGCATATTAAAAGTTGGTCATGGAAACATTCTTTCATTCTACAAAATTAAAAAAAATCCCTGCTCTTCATTGGAATGATAGACTTTAAAGAACATTTTTGAGAAGAGTAAGAAAATATGAACACACTAAATTGCTTGAATTACTGAGACCTGTGTTCTTCCAGAAACATCAGTCTCCTATATCCTAAATGAGTGCCTTTATGATTGAGATCTTGCCTAGTTTTGAGGTAGGTTCACACAGAGCTCTATTTTCTGGAGCTATTTAACTGTGTATAAATACTTATATTGCCAAGAGTCTAAGTCCCTGAAATCCATGCTTAGAAAGTTGTCTTCTGATTCATGAATATTTGCACAACTGAAATGTGTACATTAGGAAAGAGCAGGTCATGGAGCAGGCTGCCGGCTAGGCCTCTAACTTGCAATATGGTAGAATGGCAGAACAGGGACTTAAACCAGGGTTTTTCCACATTGTGATCATGTGTCACAGCCAGCAGACTAAAGAGTTTACTTTGGCAAACTCCTGATAGTGTCTAATTAAAACTTTCTCCAAATGATCCTGAGTGTTCTTTCACTGTTTGTTTTTTGTTGTTTTGGTTTGTTTATTTTCTAGTGTCATAGTCAATATAAATTAAAAAATAAAGAATTTTCAGTAAGCTGCATTTCCAAGTGACTGACTGCCCTTTCTTGTTTCAGGTCATGCATGCAGCCTCTGCCAGGTCACTGAAATGCAAGAATCAAGGTGCCAGATTTTCCTCTCGAGTAGGTTTCTGAGTCCTCGCAGAGCAAGCCACCTGCCTGCAGCACTAATTCCAGTGTGGGTAGCTAATTTCATGTGCACTCTTTACGCGTAACTTAAATGCAGCAATAGTGAACATACCTTGTGGAGACATTGAGTATTTTTCTCTATATGTGAAATGGATAACTTAAGCTCTTTGTGCAAAATGTCTTGCTCATTACTGCACGCACCATACATTTCACTGCTGCAGTATTAAGGTGTCTGTAGACCACCTGAGAAAATTTTGTGATTATACAGTTGATGTAGGCAGGTTACTTTAAAATACAGTGTGCTGGGCATAGTAATTAGCATTCATTATTTCCCTATAGTTAAAAATATAAGACAAAGCTGAGTGTAGTCAACACCTCTTTTATTATTGAGTCACCTATTTTAGAGAACTCAAGTGTTATCTTTTTCCTGTACAGCTGATCTGCTCTACAGGCATGATTGTAACCATTTGCAATCCTGTGGCAGTGTGTCCTGGATAAACAAACAGTATGCTGCAGAATAGCCAAGCTAGAGTTTTCTTTGAGAACTCTTCCTTGAAAGAGTCTAAAGAAATCGGTGTATTTTTCCCCAAGTGGTGGGCATAAGAATCAAGAAACAGAGGAAGCTGCAAATAAAAATAGCTTTATCTCATGTTAATTTTAAATAGGGTTTTTAGCCATGCTTTCTAAAGATAATGAGGTAAGAGGAATGTCAAGAGTTACTTGACTGAGGTACAAGCACTATCAAATGGCAAAAATAAATCTTAGCCTAGATATTTAAGACCAATTTGTAAGCAAAGTTTTGGACAACTGGGTGGGCTGTACGTCTATCCTGCTTGAGCAGTGCGTTCTGTATGTTAGTACCCAAAATTCAACATTTACATTAACATGTTCCTTTTCTCATCTAATGATGTAAATCTTAGCTTGTTTTTCTTTCTGAATGTCTTCCTGTTCAAATCTCCTTTGCTTACTTACTGGGCTACCCAGTTACACTCCTGCAATGGAGCCAGTGAGATGCATCTGATTCAGCAGCTGTGTGAACTAGATGCTGCTGTGTCTTTGGAGACAGCCCTAGAACCTGCAGTAGCATGCTACCTTTTTTGCTTCAGGGCATAAATTAATTATTGCTAAAATCAGAAGGGAATGTTTTCTTCTCCTGCATCTTTGCCCAGTGCTGTAGGGAACTGAATTGGACAGATATAATAGGGCAGACTGTATCTCACTATTGCTAGATGCTAATTTGGCTGTTAATGTAAAGTTTGTTCTGAACACAATTACAAATTGGCAAGTACAAATTCATTCTAACTGCGTTTCATGAGACTACTTAATCTTCGCAAGGACGCTAAGTCTGCTCGGTGTCATGAGCAGTGACTCATCACAAGAAAGAGGAAAATAAAAAAAACTCCCGGTCTTTCTCTCTTTGGTGCTGTCTGAGGAAGTAAATGGGTCTAGCAAGGTATTGGATCTTTAATTTTAAAATCAGTCCCCTTTTCAGGGCACTTGAAGAAAATGCTGCTTCATTCTGACATTAGGTATGGAAATCATTTATAACAGTGGAAAGCTTATTTTTGTTTTTTTCATTTGATATCTGAACAATAGGCATTTTCCCAACAGTCCTACAGTACTTACTTGCTTTTCCAACAGTTGTATGTATTTTTGGAGAGAAGAGGATATGTGCGTAAGGGGAAAGAATAAAGAATTTGGTGCAGCAAATATAGTAGGATTCATAACAAATCAGTTTTGACAGTTTCATTATGTTACTTCTGAAGGGTTCTGTTCATGTAGATGATGATACAACAAAGAAACTTCATACAGATTAAAATGATTTTCCTAGATTTCTTGATCACTTATGTATTCGTTTATTACCTAGCACCGAGATATAAAGCTTTTGAGAATGTATTGCAGATTCTTAGAAAAAATATGTACAGTCATGTGAGAAAGATGCCCTGTTAAACCTCCATTGAATGTGGTGGTTATATCAGGGATGATTCTGGCAAAGAGGTAAGATACAGTGCTAAGCCAGCGTTCCCATAGTTGCTTCACTAGAAGGTCTTAAACACCTGCGTCATTTAAGCATCCTGTCTGATGTTAACTAGTCCAGTACTTCAGGGCGTGGGACAGTGAATAGCAGCAAGAAAACTGTAAAAAGCTTCCAAACAGGCTTGCAACTGGTTGTGTTGGGCCTGATTCTTAAATCTCTTCTGCCGACAAACTACTGGCCTTTTTGTCCTTCTGGAAGTGTTATTTAAGGATATACTTATACACTATTAGCACCTTGAACAGGACCTGGGAAGGTGCCTACTAGGATGCTAAGGCAGAGTTACTATCTTCTTAGCAAAGGATATGGGCCCTTTAGGTGGAAAAGCAAGTAGATCCACTTTATGATGAAGTAATGCAGCAGTGTGGATCTTAGCCCACAAACTGAATTTTTCCAGTCCAGAAGGAGGAAGGAAAACATCCTTTTCAGGAAGGATACCCTTTAAAAAGGGCTATACCCGAAGGAGTCTACTCAACAGGGGTGGGGAGTCTCCTAGACTGACTGACTGAAGGCCACTGTGGCCTGTCCCAAAGGAAGGTAGAAGCTTTGAAGAACTTTGTTCTTTGGGTCAGCTCTCCTTGGCCCATTTTCATTGCATGAAACCTAAGAGGCATTCCACCAGGAGCTGTGGCACTCGCTCTAGATTGGCAGAAGGCAAGACCTTTGCTCACTTGCTTTTGAGGAAGTTTATCTTCAGCTTGGCATTATGCAAACTGCAATTTTACAGCTGCTGCCAACTTGCATGCAGGCAGAGATCACCATTTAGCCATAATGGTGTGAAATCTAGGCAAAAGATTAAACTGTAGTCAGAAATACAGGCTTTGCTACTCCAAAATTCCCATGAGTAGCACAAGAATAATGGTGTGTTGTGCTAGCTAAGTTGCAACATTTCTCCGAATCTAAAAAGGGTGAAAAAATACGAGGTGCTCCCATAGAGACTTTTTGAAAAGTGCTGGGTAAATACAGTGGCTGTATGATCTTTTTCAGAAATCCTTATCATAGCAGTTAAAAATTAAAGGATTATTTAACTGAAGTGCTCACATTAATTCATTAGGCATAACTTGTTTGTGGCTCAAAGTTAACATGCTCCAGTAAAAAAATAAAAGTGGACTTTGTAAATTGAAATCATACTTAGTGACTTAATATTTCTGAGATTAGGATTATTAGTACATAGAACCTAAGTCACTAACCTGACTTCATGAAGTTAATAATTTGACTGAAATAAAATACGGGAAGATTTTGTTTTTATAGTGTATATTCATCTATTCTGTGATACAAATTTTATTCCATCCGTCCATCATCTACAGTACTTGCCTAGTTTAGCTCCAATTTAGAGGCACAAGAAGTAACTCTAGAATCTTTTTCAAACTGTTCTATAGAGGAATATGATGGAAAGCTAAATGGCAGCCTTTTGCAGTGAATTGGATGAGGTGGGATAGAAACGATGTTCTCACTCTCATCTGACAAGCCACGTGACTGACAGTGAGGAATTTTTGAAGACTGAGCCAATACTGCGTGCAGAGCTGAGATGTTTGCAAGTGCTTTGCAGAATTGTTCATAACAGTTAAACCTTAGAAGACAAATCCCCGTTATTTTTGATTGAGGGAACCAGAGGCATACTTGAAACAAAGTATTACAAATGATTTTTAACCAAGTTCTTATGTAGATAGATTGGCTTTCATGAAGGTCATAGGTATACAGGAAATTACATATTTTGATTTAAGAGTATTTAGGTCAATAGAATCAAACATACATTTTCACATTCCAGATATAATCAAATGAAATTCTATGAAAATTTTAATCAAGAGGAAAAAAAAAAGTAGCGTGACATAAGTAACTGTGACTTTTGTATGCCATATTTTGAAGCATACGTATGCTGCTTGGAGACAGGCTTGTAAGAAGATGCAGAATGAATATTTTGCTTCCTGTTGCAGTGATGCTTTTTTGCCTTTGTGGATTTCCTTTATGAAGCACCAATTAGAATGTCAGCACATGGTTTGCTCTTTGAACACAGAAAACATAACACTTAGCCCAGGGGATTTAAGATCTTAATTCAGCTCCCTGTTGTGTATATTTTGGAATACACTCTCTAATGACAGGATCCCATTTGTGCTTTTTCTCTCTCTCTTTTTTCTCTCTCTTTTTCTCCAGAATGCCTCCGCCTCATTCAGAGCATAGACAGCTTGGACAAGATGAGTCAGAGCTGTTCAGTAAACAAACAGAGAATATTAGATTTTCCTGTACTAAAAAAAGTGGTATAACCTACATCTAAACAGACATCTTTCTGAATTTGTGGAATGGTTTTCAAGAGGATCTTAAGCTGGGTTTAATAGACTGGTTGCTGGAAAACATTCAGAGAGTTTAAAAAAAAAAAATGACTGCCCCAGAGAGACTGATAAATACAGAAGGAAAATGGTGAGTCATACAGAGCATTAATTAAAAAAGTAATCAAGAGAATGTTGTTGAGACACAATTGCCTTTGTATGGGAAAAAAAGTCAGGCTAAAATAATTGTAAAAGGTAGAGGCTGAAGTAAATGTTGGTAAAAAATGTCGGGGAGAAGAACACCTTTTTGTAATCATAGTTATTTTGATTTAAAACAGGGTGAAAATGTTTAACTTAATCTAAACACATTTTTATATACTTATGTGACATATTTATCATTTAAAATGCTTGAGTCTCTTTGGCGTTCTTTTACAGTGGCATATGGAGTGATAAATGTGCCACAGTTTCTCAATTCTGCCCTTTACGTCCTAATTAAAAGAGAAACAACCCACTTATATGACTGTTTCCCAGAAGGAGAGATGGTGAAATTGTTGATAGTGGGTTGGAAGCTTCTCCCACTCTCCCTACAAAGACCTTAGAGAACAGAATCTATTTCACAAGTATCTGGTAGAAGCAGGAATCTTATAATGAGAGAATCTTGATAGAAAAATATCACAGTTTACTTTGTATCAGAGTAAACAATGAAAGATTTCTTATGTTCTCTAGTAATGGTTGTTTTGGATGAGCAAAAATCAGAATCTTTCATGGGCAAATCTGGCACCTGGATAGTCATTCTAATTGAAATGAAATTAATTTTCCAATTTTGTTCCAGGGTTTGTATATGGAAATGGTAAAATATTTTGATATTCCTCAGTTAAATCCTTTACATATCACTTCAGTTTATCATTCAGTCACAGAATCATAGAGTGAAAGAGGCCTCCGGGTGTTTCCATTACAATGCTGCTGCTATCTGCTAATCGTAATTCAGGAGACTAAATGGCTACAGTCTCCACTCTGAGTTTTGTTCCTATTTGTATGAACACACTGCTTGGTCTGGTACAGCAGAACCAGATCTCCCTAGCCTAGTGCTAAATAAAATAGTGCCAGAACCAAAAGCAGTTTAGCCGCACTAGCAAGTGACCGCATCTGGGCTGACTGACTCGGTGATCGCGTGACATCTCATTTGCTCAAAGCAGGCCTTCTCACTAGAGAAAGGGATCGGCACAAAGGATTTCAAACCAAACTGTCAGATAACAGCCTGTAGTGAATGTTTAGGCAAAGACCAGTAGAAACAATATATGGAGGGTGAGTCCTCACAGAAATGTTGGTTGAAAGGGGCCTCTGAAGATCACCTAGTGCAGAGCTCCTGTGCAAAGCAAGACTATCGCTGGCACTAGATCAGGTGCGCCATCGCTTTGCTTAGCTGGTCCAAGGATGGAGGCCCCACTGTCCCTCTGGGTACCTGTTCCAGTGCTGCAGTACCCTCCTGCTGAAGAAATTTCTGCTGAAATCCAATCTGAAGTCCCCAAGCTTCAAGTTGTGGCTGCTGTGCCTTGATCTACCACCTTGCAGATTTTGGCCCGTTGTGTTTCAAGTTGTCCTACAGGCAGTTGTAAGCTTGTATCAGATGCCACCTTAGCCCACTCTTTGCCAGAGAGATAAATGTGTTTCATAGCTGCCAACTGACTTATCTTCCATTAAGTCATCTCATTTAAAATGCATTTATACTTTGTCCTCCGCAAGAAATACTTCCTTTTGCTTCTGAACATTTTGTATAACTGCTTCTTAGTTACATTATGGATCTCTATCAAATTTCTTATCTCTCATCATTGTTATTCCTTGTTTAAAAAAAAAAAAAATCCCTGACCTGTTAGTCCTTCCACTTACGGAAGGTTTTCCGTACTCCTTGTTGTTCTTGCCGCCCTTTTGTTTATCATTTCCAGTCCTTCTGTTTCTTTTTTTGTATTCACGGTGAGTGTGTTATACAGTAGCAGAACATCTTCTATTTTCTTCTCAGTTCTTTTCCTAATACTTTCTTACGTTTTGATTGCTCTTTCATGTTGATCTTACATTTTTAGAGAACTATCAAAATATCTCCCATATATTGCTGGAGAGGCAATAGCTAGTTTTAAAAATTAATAATTGGTTAAGCAAAGTTATTTTTTTCTTAATGTGTATTGCTTTGCACTTCCATTTCATCCTCCAGTCACTTAGAGATCCTTTAAATCTGCTTTAGATTTTAGCATGCAAACTCATGATGTCTTTCACTCTCTTACAGAACAATTCTGCAAGTGTTGAACAATACCAGTCATACAAAACATGCTTGATGACCCAATGACTAATCTTCCTCCTTTGTGAAAACTGGCCATTTATTCCTACTTTTTTATGTATTTATTTATTAACAATGTTAGTCCATGAGAAGACCTTCCTTTTCTTTTTGGAAGATGATGGGCGAGTGAAGAGTTAACAGGACTGAAGTTTGTCAATTGATATGCAGAGAACTGATAGCACAAGAGCTGACGTGCACAAAGCTGTTGAACAGAAGACTTAACAGGACTAAAGAAGTCTGCCAACCGATATGCGCAAGGACTGATATGCGCAAGGCTGCGGAATGGTTAACAAGCCTGGAGAAGTGAAGTCTGCCACCTGGAATCTGCACGGACCCCCGGGGAGGGAAGAAACAATACGGAGGTATTGTGGTCTTGCCTCGCTAGCAGGGTCCTCCCAAGCAGACAAACAAACAGTCCTGTGATTGTGAAACTCGCAAAAAGTCAGCAAAGGCAGTGTTTGCCCAGAGCCCCAGCCGTATAAAAAGAGACTTGGCAGCTAGGAGAGTTTGAGCAGGGACGGGAACGTGACCTGATCATCCTCTCCGGCTGGACCGTGAGTATTCCCCCCCCCTCCCCTTTTCCTGGGACGCTGGGTTAAGGTAACTCCTCGAGGTTGAGAGCCCTCTCACTAGGAGAGTGAACAAGCTAGCTTTCAAGTAGGGATAAGCAGTCCTTCCAATTAATAACGCAGTAATCGAGGTGTTATAGGCAAACAC
>NW_020448017.1:0-18040 GCF_003343035.1 Apteryx rowi | reverse complement strand
ATCTTCTCGGATGCTGCGCAGCCTACTGACCTCCTCCCGTAACTCCCTTACCTGACGACACAACTCGCCAACAGCAGCGCACCTCCTGCAGGAGAGCTGGCTGCCAGCCCAGGCCTCCCGGAGAGGCCCCAAGCACTCCCTGCAGCCTGAGACCTGTAGGGCTGCATCTGCTGTCAGAGGGTCTGTCTGGGTCCAAGCCTCTGACACAGCAACTCCAACAGCCGCTGGGGAACGCACTCTGCAGCGTGKCACAACCATRCTTGAGGAAGCGTACACCACAGGGAACAGAAACGAAGGTACCTTCATGCACCCTTCTGCGCAAACTGCTGCCTCTGTACACTGTACTCTGTTCACTGCACTCTGGGAGCTGCACTCTAGGCCTGGCTCTTACCTAGGCCTCTCCCTAGCACTGGCTAAGAGGGTGCTTGACCCACCCTAATCAAGCACCACCTGGATCAAAGGCCCCAACTCCCTCTGGTCAGGGGCAACCAAGAGCTCGTTAGCAGCAGCCACTCCTAGCTAGAGCTTTTCCCASGAGCTTTTCCCAGGAGAAGTCAAGGCCACCTGCAGTTGTCCTTGCCTAGCTTCCCCTTTCCTGTTCACAGCAATCACCTTCTAGTTCCTCGGGGGTCCTCAGAAAGCCCGCARCTTCCAACAAGATCCTCAAGTTCTAGTCAGAGCCCAAACACTGCTGTGCAAACTGCTGCCTCTGTTCGCTGCCTCTGTTTGCTTCGCTCTGGGCCTGGCTCTTATAGAGGATAATCATGACTTTCATTCAAAACCACTCTGGACTGAATTGGAGCAAGTCGCCCGAAAGACTCTGTCTCCTCACTAAACTGGTGAATTTGCCTTCTGCCCCCTCACCGTAGGCCATAAAATAAATGTCAACATTCCCGATCTTCATCACAGTACAGGAAAATGAAACAAAGGAAATTAACCTGCATTACAGCTACTAATCACCCTGGCAAAACTGTTTTTCTGCTCAATGTTAAATGGCAAACAAGTAATCATAATCTGAAACAGTCCCTAAAGAAGAAACCTCTGAGAAATGCAGCTTTGTTATTATATCAAAAGACCTTATTAAAATACAAATATAATATCTTGAAAAGKGTTGGAAACATGATTAGTATCTCTAATGTAGTATTTAAATAATTCACCCCCCTCAGGAGAGAATAGAGGTTATTTGAAACAGATGCTGTAATGAACAAAATACATTCTCTTATCCCCACCACTGTTTTTGGAGACATCTCCTGTCAGTTGATGGTGTTTGTTTTTCTGGCCTAAAGTAGTTCTTGACATTACTTCTCCCCTACCATGAAGCTTCAAAGGGACACTGCCAGTTACAGTTTTAGGGCTAGTGACCATAGATTGGTAGACTTACAAAATAGTTATTAAAACATAAAGCATGAAAAATAAAGTTGTGACTATATCAAAGTGAACATTTTCAGCATAGGAGACTCGAATGCATGGCAAGGCCCATAGCACCTGCTCCTATAATACGGTGGAAGAAGAAATGTCATGAGTCCAGGGAAGGCCATGAGCAGTCAGAAACAGCCTTGCTTCTAGCTTTCTTGATCTTATAGCTAGTTATACCCTTCACAAATGCTGAGATTTAGGTCTTCTCTGAAGTCTGTCTGGTTTGGGGACAATGTGTTTATTCTATGGATACACTGGTTAACTGTTAGTTTACTCCCTCTCTCTTTTTGGGGCTTTCTCAATAAATTTCTTCAAGACAAATCTGCAATGATGAGTGCTCCTCCTAGGCAGTCTAGATGCAAACCAGTCGTTGACATGCTTTTACTTCATTGCGTAGGCTTGGCCTCAGAGTGCCCTAGCACCAACATCTTCCCATCTATAGCTGGTCCCTTTTCCCCACTTCTCAGGCATCCATAGAATTTCCTTCTTTAGTGCCCAAGGATTTAATAGAGATATTGGGGATATCTGGGAATCTCACAGCTTTTGATAATATCAGCAATAAACATTCAGATTTGGGAGGAGTGCTCATCTGATTAGTATGGGGCCTATTTCCCTAGAAAAGCTCAATGCTCTTTGAGTATGAATGAGTATGAATACACATAAGTATGAATATGAATATATACACAAGTATGAATATGCAACAGCAGTATTATTCAAGAATCACAGTTAGTGGTAATAGCCTTTTTTCCCCCAAAATTAATTAGAAAATGTATAAGTCAGCATATTTAAATAAAGCATTAAAATCAGAGCACAGCATGAATAATATTTAAATTAATTCTGACAGCATAAGTTCTATAAAAAAAGATTTCTCCCAGTAGTGGAAATAAGGAATTTTGAAAACCGCAGCTTGTTAAGGAGGAAATAATTAAAAAAACCTACTTCAGTAAGATAATTTATGGAATCACCTTATCAGCAAATAAAAAATGTAGTTAAACTAAATGAGGCCTCCGTAAAATGAAAAGGAGAATAAATCAAAGCAAGACAGATACATATATATATATAGCTTTGAAGGAATGCAGAGAAACCAAAACCAAGCAGACTGTTATCGTGAAAGTAGTCTCATTTCTTGCAGCTGAAACCTCTGTGTCGCTAAAAGCACTAGGCTTTTAAAAATGTATTTATAAACTTAAGCACATCTCAAAACAAGCAGCTATATAGTAAAGATCTAAAGTTCACATTTCTGAATGGTGGAGCTCCAAAGTTGAAGATGCATGATAGCAAAAGTCTGAAAAATACTTTTTTTCCTGCTTGCTTTGGGTCAGAAGGTATAAGGAGTCTACCTACACAGAGGTATTTGTTGTTCTGACACTTCTACTGTTGGAATACACACAGGACACCCTGATTTTGCACACTGCTAGCCAAGTTCTAGGCTCATGGGGAAGCACAGTGGATGGGAACCTTGCCAGACTCAGTGCTGACTTTAATAGCACTTAATGTCTTTAAAACTCCAGATGCCAGTGCCCATCCTCACTCTTTCCTGATGTGATATAGCCAGTTAAGTCTTGTATTTAACTGAATAGCATGGTCTCTGGGCAACAGTGATATACTTTGCTGAATAAAAGTAATTCTTTACCTTGTTGCTAATTAATCAAGAGTATCTCCCTCCAATTCAACTGTGTGTCCCTGTTCCCAAGAACAGGCAGAAATTCTCCTCAGTGGTTTAATGTGTTTCCAAATCCCATGTATGTTCCGGACCTGCACGCAGAGAACTTTTAACAAGCCCTTTCTTATACATACTTTCATACTCACCTGTACTTAAAGATTCTCCATCATCTACTGCAATACAAATATATCTTTTTGGCAGTTAGTGGTAGTTGTGAATAGTGACTGATTCCTTTTCTGCTGTTCAGGCTTACATAAATATCAAGATGTGACTCTAAGGCTAAAGAAGGTGTCACCATGACTTCATTGTGGCACATGAGAGGGTGCTGGAGAACTAATAGCACTTTCACTTCAACATARGCTGCTCAATTAAACCAATCGCCGATCTTGGACCAAAGGCATTCTCAAGTCAGCAGGTAGGAACAATGACATCTTTGCAGGGGGACTTGAGTATCCAGTGCCAAGGAACAATGTACCATCATCAAATTTGTGTGTGGATACCTGGCCAGAAATGTCARAAAAAACCCACTCCAGGTGCTGATCCTGAACTTCTGTGCCTRCATTGAACAGAAAAGGCCACCAGTCATTAATCCAGCAGTGGTTGGGGTTAATTTGCAAAACTCTACAGGGAACAAAGGAGATTTTAATGTGTAGATTTAAATCAAGCTGTGTTATGAAACACACTTCTGCATTTAGAAATCTTAGAAAAGAAGAATTCTTAGAATCTGATCTCAGTGGCATCCTTTTGAATTCAGGAGGATATGAGAACAATCCTTCAGGGGAACAATAGTTCTGAAACCCATGGTCTTAGTTCATATCCCAGGGCTACTGATATTTTAAATGGAACAGAGACCAGCTGTCCCCAAAGATAACCCTGCTTTTACCACTTCTGATCCTGCAAATTTACTCATGCTGTAGGGGGCATAGGAAAAGGAAGGAATATGGTAGAAAGAGAGGCATGGAAAGAAAGACAGGAGTCAATAATGTTTCTCCTTACAGCAATAGTCAAGATATATCTTCCTTTGCAAAAACTGCAGATTGGCTTGGCGGTGCTCATTGTAATCTTGGGGGACGACAGCTTGGAGCTGATTTCTGAAGACTGCACATCTCCAGTATCATCACACCAACTACCTGTCAATGCCATAGGCAGCCATTAGAAGGAGATCATTTTCCCATTCTTCAGAGGATGCTTTGGTTTGGGGAAGAAGGAAATGATATTCAGGAAATGTGAAAACTAATGGACAAAAAAGAATAAGGAAGGAATACAGGAAAGCGTGACTGTTGTGGGGAAGAAACCTATGTTTTTTATCTCACCTTGTCTAGTCTGTTGAATCCCACATCATGTCATTCACCATCAGGTTTTCTTTCCTGTGTCTAGACAAGAAAGTTCCCAAAACCTAAATCTGCAGAGGAAAAGGAAAAAAACAGTTGTATTAGCCCTACTATGAGGACGACAAATTTCTCTCTATTTTTTTGAGTGATAAGTATATGTACCTTATTTTAGAATTCATATTCATTTGATGGTTAATTCAACCTTCACAGTGACTGTATGCATATTGATTTACTTTGTTTTACTCTGATGTTTCTACACTATGCAGATCTAATTAAACACATTACCTCTCTTTAAAAACCTTTACTTTCCTCCACCGTGTTTATAGCCCAGGGTCCAATATTTGTCTTTGAGTTTAGACATCTCTTTTAGGAAAAGCAGTTTTCACTGAGGACAGGTAAACATGATAGGACATTACAAAAGCTCAACAGTATCTAAAATTAGTTACTTTTGTTTGTGCAGACTACTTACAACCTTTCTTGCTGACCTGTATTTAAAGCAGGAGGAAATGCATGCTTTCGACATTTTGGAAAGTCTTAGTCATTTGAACTCTTAATTCTTTACAGGATTCACAGATAACAAGAGGAATTACAGTCCATATTTTTCTAGGCATAAATAAGATATTGGGTGTTATCTGTCAGTTCTTGAAAGGAGATAAAAACAGTTTCCTGATGGTCTCTTTGAACAGAAGTTCAACATTTGCTTTCTGTTAGTAAATACTGTCTGGTTGCCCAAGTTTCACATCACTGAAAATCCCCCTAAGGCAAACAAACTTCTTGACAAAGTGCTTAAGGGTTTGTATTTAGTGCTTAAAACAGAAAATGTCTTTGATATAGGCGTTGGAAAGGATGTCAGCTGCTTTGGTAGAAAGCTGAGATGCAATGACAGCTCTCCGAAAAGGTTTTTCTTTTCTATCTACAACTTTTATTTAACATATAGAAAATACTATTTAGATATAGCATAGGGAGATGCAGCTTGTTTCAAAGTGGAAAATCATCATGCTGCTGTGTAGAAAGGAAAAAAAAATGGTCAATTTGTTCTTATCCAAATACCTTCACTTTTGAAAACATTTTGTTTGGAAAAAATCACCATCCATGTGCAGGCAAGTTATGAAAAGACAAAGGTTTGTTAAAGAAATTGCATCAGCAGCTATATGATTGCTTTGGAAAACTATTGTGATTTGAAGGACAGCAGAATATACAACTACCTTATCTGTGAGGGCTGTTTTCTTTGTGCCAGTAACTGTTCTCTTTCTCCTGTATTTTGAAAAAAATAAATGCTGTTAAGTTAGCTAATCAATCCTTATAATATTCCTAATAGCTTTTATTAGTTTTCTTTCATGAAAGTGGATGTTACTGTAGAACAGCAGAAGTTAATACTGTAAAACACAGTTTTTGGTGAAACATTTTTCATAAGAATAATACACTTTTATCTTTTTTCACCATTTTGTCCCTACCCACTTAACTTTCAACTCTGTGATTAAAATTGCCAAGTGATAGAAATTAAGAACTATGGCATCTTTCTGTGTTGAGAGAGATGATTGCAYTTCCATGGGTGTGATTCTTCACAGCTAACTGAATCAGTTTGACTCTGGTGTAAGCCAGCTATCCTGGCTTTCTCTGTAATCAGTGAAGAGACATGGGCAATCCTCGGGGAGATTCATCGCATTTGTCTTGGGCACTTATTTTAAGACAGGATGAGTAATATTTTAAAAGTGATATTTTCCTGCCATTGACTATAAAAGGAGCTATATCAACTAGCTTTGGCAAGGTCCAGCTTTTAGATGGCTCAAGTTAGATGTGATCAGTTCAACCTTAAATGTCTCAAAAATGGAAGCTGCATACCAGCAGAATGCTGGCTCATATTGGTACTAATTTTGCCCTATATTTTGCAAATATTAACCAAATAAAAATGATTGATTTGAAGACTTGACAAAAAAGGCTAAACAGCTTTAGCCAGAGAAAGGATGAATGGAGACTTTTAGACCTGCAGACTCTTTTCTTTGTGAATTGCAGGGAGGTATTGATAAGGTCCTCCCTGAGTTCACTGCTATGCGTGCTAGACAGGTTTTCCTCATCTTTCACTGTTGTAATTAATTTCATTTCAAAGTCATGAATCTTTTCTGAAGAAGCCTACTTCTATCTCTTCTTAACATAACTATTATCTAAACATATTTATTTTCAGTAAGAAGGCCCCTACTGGATTTCCTTCCATCCCTCGTGCTATTACAGAAATTATCTCACTGGTGGGAGGAATAGCCACAAATCCAACTGTGAGGGCTATTCAGACAGGCTCTTTGGCTAGTAATGTATATGTTTAAAAAGGACATTAAAGTTATTTCTTTTAAAACTTAGTTTTGAATGCCTGGCATCGACTGTGCTATACACAGGCGTGATAAGAAGAGTTAGGGAGAACATTCCAGCAGTGACTCTATTTTCTGATTGTTTACTCAAAACAATTGTACTAAAGGCTGAATTAAAGACACAGCATCCACACAGTACTTTTGTATTATTAAAAACATCCCCACCCCTCTCCCCCCACCCCCGTAAAGCAATTTTAAGACCCCTGAGTAGGTTTTCGGTTTCATCAGAAAAGATCTGTCTAATCTAATCATGTCTCATATTTCTAGTGTGCACATTCTCAGAGTGTTTCATTGCTTCACTGAGAATAATTTCCACAGAGCAGGGAGGAAAATCTTCCCTAAAATTGTAGCCAGTTGAAAGTTTGGTGAAGAAAGTATGGAACTGTGATTCATAGGTAGCTTTCTACATCTTACTTAACCAGATGCACTTAATAATGGAATCTACTTAACTGTGCATCATCCCAGGGAACAGATTTGGCCTAGACATAGTGAATGGCATTTACTGCTGTGTAATGAGAATAGTTCTGACAAACATTTCTGCTTAACGCATATCATTCAGCAAGGGCCAACAGCTTAGGTCATCTTTAAGTACATGACAAATGAGCATGATATCCTACACTTTCAATTTTCTAATACAGAAGTAGCCAAATAAAAAATAAATAAAAAGAAGTAATTAAGATGGAATAAAATATTTCTATCTGTCTGTGTTTATACATTGCCATGTCTTATTTTGAGTCTTTGACATCTTTAAATTACATCCAAGTCTGTAAGAGACCACTGAAACATTATTTGATGCTGGATGCCAGCTATATCTGTCAGCACTCCAAAAATATACAGTTGACAATGAGTCACAAATAAGAGATTAATTAGTGCAGTAGTTGGAAGTTATTTTGCTGACCCAGATATTTAGTATCCACCTCACTAAGATATTTTGCATACGTTCTGTGCTCTTATCATCTGTTAAAACATTTGATTAAAAAAACGAGTCTAAGAACATTGGTGCCTGAAGGAAAGAGGGCACACAAGCAACTAGTTTGCATGTGGCTGAAATCTCAGCATGAAAGTAAAAACCCTCAGTGCTGGCCTGAAGAAGGTGTCAGTGAGGGTGACAGACCTGGTACCTTTGGAAACAGAACAATAGACATTATATTTAGAAGCTCAAAAGTCAACCATGAAAATACTTAATTGGTTTACACTCTTGATTTAAGCCCTGTTCCCTTATTCTGCATTTTATTCTTTTTCGCTCAAGTCACCGGGAATTTTGCCAGTGGTCCCAGTGGGAGAATTAGGCCTACAGGAAAAGCATTTTCAGATATCATAAGAATTTATAGCAATATAAAAATTGCATGCATACTACAGATGACACAGACATCGCGTACTGAAGGTGATATATATGTGTCAAATTGCAGGAATAGGAAAAACCTAATTTGTCATCCATCTTAACTGCTTTACCTGCTTTCTGTCCCGTAGTTATCCCTTGGATTTACTTTAATATCCTCATGTACCATCCTACTGTAACATCCTATACCCTGCTGCAATATCCTGCTGTAATGGCTGTACAATTTCAGAAAGTTAGCCATTTTTTTAAAAGCAAATACAGAATGGCTGAAGAAACACTTGCCTATTTCTTTTTTTGATTTGATCTTCTGTGTCTAGTAATAAAAAAAGGTCCTTGAAATACAGTGAGATGAATTATACTGCAGCTATATTGCTTTTCTACTGAAGTCACACTAAGCAGGCCTCTCTCTCTCTCTCTCTCTCTCTCTCTTTCATAGCTAAAGGCATATTTTTGCTGGTAACTAAAGGCATATTTGGTTGGTGGCTGCACAGAACATACATTTGGCCACCTTACCAGTAGTAGACAGTAATTTCCTATATATTAAATTTTAGACAGTGGGAAAAAGTCCACTATATTGTTCCCATGTTCTGTGTGAAGGTCCCTAATTTTTTTTTCCCCCAGGGTAAAGAGCACTTTAAAAAACAAACCCAGGGATGATAAGCTGTAGTCCAGAGGTTAAAAAAACATAGTTCTTAGTGACTTGTGKCAAAGGAAGTCCCACTATATTTTAAGGGGGCTCTAATACAAATGCATGGAATTTAATGTTTTTAAATGGCCATACATGTTCATTTTTAATTATGGCAACATGTATCAAGACTGTGTGTTTGGGCTATTTATGAATGTAGAGTTGAACTCCTTGTGCAGGTAAGACTTCCCCTGAAAGCCCTGGCACACAAGGAATGCAATGTCAGGTCTAGAATAAAATCTCTCCTGCAAAAGCTTGTCTGCTACTGACTACAACTAAAAACATTAATGATTCACATGTCAGATGAGATCAGATCCCAAATGAAGAGAAGCTGCTGAGGCTCAACTCAGTCAAGAAGGAGGTAGTGATGGTGCGTAAACAGGAAGGCTTAGAGGAGTTTGCCACCATGCTGCCACTTTTTTGGCTGTAGGTCCAGACCCACCATCAGGAGAGCTGTGGGTTTTTTTTCCAGGTGGAACCTAGAGATGTTATAGATTCTTCTTAGCCAGCGCTTTCACCTCTGGGTAGAACCATGTTGCCTCTTCTAATGCTTTCTTTTGGCCCTTGAGTCCTGCATTTCTCTCTACAAAGTGACACAGCTTCAACAGGAGAGAAGACTTGCTTGGCCTTTTCTACAGCTTTGTATTGCTCTCCTGGGAGCTGGAAATAGTGAATTCATAATCCTGTCAAAATGAGAAAAGCCAGATATCAGGCTTCTGTCCAAAAGTTTTTGAGCTGCAAACAGACTGCCTCTTAAACATAGATGTTATTTATCGAGACAGTTAGCTTGGCTTATATGCCTATGTTTGCAGTGTCAGCTAACACTAGCTTCAAAGACAGCTGGACACCTAAATACCTTTAAGATTCTTGGCCTTCTTTCAATCGTGAAAAAACGGAAAAAAGGAAAATCCCAGGGGACTTAATTTCTTTTAACATCATGCTAAATTAGTATTTCCTTTCTACATGTATAGGTTTAAAATATTATTCTCTTAGCTGCTGGCTACTCCTACAACTGTATTGTTTGTTTGTATTAAGTACATTTAACTGTGTCAGCAAAATGCCTTCTAGAAAATGGAAAGTGTTTGGGGCATGGGGAATAGTGACAATCAAGATAAAATTGCTGCTGAAAGGGCTTCTGAGAAATAAAAGGAACCTTTTTCCTATTGGTAATAATACATTAGACAAAGATCCTTCAGTGCAACAAATACACTTGGTTTTCCACAATATTTTTGCTTACTCTTTGACAAAATCACAGTGATATGAAATTTCTAGCAGAACAGAGCAACACAACTCTCTTCTGTTGGTGTAAGGAAACCACAGACTAGATAAAGACACTCAGCAAATTATATGCTGTGTGCCCCATGTGTTCGATAGCCCCTAGAGTCCACAGGTGAAACCAAGCCCCTTGTTGAGGAAGCAGAAAGGTACAAATGGGAACATCTTACACAAAAGTAAAATACCCCTGGTTAATACTTTTGGCTTTCCTCTAAACCAGTGGGCTTGTGCCTAGCGCCCCAACTACAGCTTCCTTGGTAGAGGATGGAACACTGATTTTTTTTTAATTTTTCCCCCTGATTTTTCTAAAATGCACATTATCCTGAGTATTGAATCTTCTAATCCTTGCCAATATATACCCTTCTTCAAGAGTCTGGCTTCAAAAATGAAGTTTACTGTCTACATCTACAGTGTCTTTCAGTAATACCATCAGCAATGGCCAAAAGGCCAAATTCACTGACTGTTTAATCCTCCACTTGTTTGAGATGGGAGTGATGGACACAGTATTCAAAAATATGTTGGCTTAATAGATCTTCTGAGAGACAAGGCATTAAATGGACTGAGATGAGGAGATGAGATATTAACACAGCATCAAGGTCAGATTTGTGAGGTTTTGATTTTAAATAAAAAGAAAAGTTGGCCAACATAGATCTTGCAAAGTATTCTYTTGGTGATATGCCCAATTATATCAAGTAAGAAAAAAAGGGCTTCRAACTCTTATTTACTAATTTATTTACTCAGAAAAAATTCTTCAGCTATGTACAAGGTTTCAGTGATCAACTGTTTCCTACACAGAATCATCTTAAAATTTTTAAGAGCAAGTTCTGTTGTCTGAACTCTGAAGTGCCAGGATGAATAAACTCATGTTTCAGAAAAAGAAATAATTTTGGGCTAGACCAAGCACAGAAAATTTCAGGCTAAAAAGAGATATGGGTGAAAACTGTGTCATCGCAGAGGTTGAATTACAAGTTTAGCTATATTATGCATTAACAGAAGTTATGACTATGAAAATTAGGCTTGAGAAAAAAATGCAGGGAACATCTATTTAAATCAGAGGGAGCAGATGAGGGGAAAGACAATAAAAAAATGTGATAAACATTTGCTTAAAAAGAAATGCAATCTTGAGCTTGAATAGCCAGAGAAACGGCCTTCAGTGACTTTCAGATGACATTTTATTGAGAAAGATGGTGCCTGGTTCCATCTCCTCAAAGCAAATGAATTATTGTTGCATTACCCAAACAAAGAAATCTCTGAAATGCTGTCAATAGCCTTTCAAGCAACATCTCACAGAAAAGATAGGAAATATCACCAGCACACAGAAAACTGAAAAGGAAAATTAATATTTAAAAAATATTTATTTGGACAGAAGTGCAAGATACATCTTTTGACACTGACTAGAGCCTTGTTTCAGAGACCACTGAACTAAAACATTAAAAAAGGAGATAGGAGTGGCACTGGCCAGTGAAAAACACGTCAGGCTAAAAACAGAGCAGAAAGCAGAAAGGCTGTCACCTTTGAGCTGAAAATATAATATGGAAATCTGATTCTAAAGTGGCTGGGCATTGCTGGAGTGTTGATAATATTTGGTAACCAAAAGACAGTAATTCTTCCCAGGAAACAGGGGAAACTCCAGCCAGTTTTTGTTTTCCATACAAGGAATTCTTAATACTTTCTTTTTCTTTTTTTCTTTCCCTATTTTTTTTTTTGTTACAAATGTGTGTGAGCTAATAACTGATAGGGAAGTAAAACACCAGTGTGTACATTAAGAAGAGAAAAGGTAAGACTCTGAGAGGCACATTCATTCGTCTCTAGGCTACTAAAAGCTGACCATGATGACAATGATGATATCCCATCAAACGTGCTCTTTTGTTCAAATTGAGCACTATATTTTATTGATTCCCAGTGAAATTGCTCTGAGATGAATCAAAATACCAGCTGCCCCATTTTTTGAGCTGTGAAATATTTCTATTCGCTGTGCAGCTGTGTGAACCTGAACTAATCTAAAGGGCAGATCGTCTATAAGACAACTCAAAATAGTTTTATTGCAGGCAATTTGCCGAAGTATTAAATACTCCCTGCTCGTGTGGGATTCTGAGCCACAGCTTTTACTGAAGGAAAAGCAATATTACTTATTGAAAAGAATACAGATTGCTGCCAGTTTAGCACAGAAGTTACACAGAAATTTATCACCGAAATTACAGAAAGCTATTAAATGTACCCAGTTTTGCAAAGTACTGTGAAACCTCATGCCCAAATGGTAGGTGAAGGTGCTCAGTACCTTACATGAAGTACTTAACGTTTTGCAAAACTAGGCCTATACTTCCACTTTCTGGGTGACGATTCAAGTCTTTCTGATAAAATCATGTGTTTCTCTAGTGAGTGTTATCAGTACAAGGGGTCAGAAGGGAACACACTAGCCTATTAGTTTGTGTATTTGACAGATGGTAAATGATAAAGCAGCATTAAAATCAGCCAACCAGCTTAAAGTTTTCATTTTAGCGCCAGCGCATATGTATGCTCCTTTGGGAATCATGCTCTAATTAACCTAAAGCATGTAGCATTGTTCTTTTATACATAATGGGAAGATTAAGTCCATGTAGTAGATTTGATGGTCATTATCAAAATACAACTAGTAACAAAAAATAAAAAACTGTTAAGAAAAAATATGGGAATATGCTAAGACAGGAACTGAAGTCTCTCTTCTTGGTAACACATTTTTTCTGGTATATTTTGTATTTTTTGACAAGTACACTTTTATCTCAGAGGGTACATGGTTCAACAAATCCTTAAACCACTTTTCTTTGGTGAATATGAGAACTCTTCTCAGTTTATACACCTTTAAGCTATATAGCTCCAAAGGGAGGAAGAGTCAGCAGGAAAGGAATGAATTTAGCTATACCTTTAAATATGAACTATGAAGATAGGGGGATTTCGGGAAAGCTGAAAATACTTGTAGAATAGTCCTACTAGCACTAGTTTTAGAGTTTTGCATATTTTTTTTAAATATTAGCTGTCAGTTTGTCTACTTACCCATGAAGTAACACTTTTGAAGACTATAGTCAATCATATCCATAATTTTAGGGAATATCCTAATGATTCATGGACAGAGAAATATTGATTGGGGGCATTTAAAAAGCGAGGTGGAAAAGGGGCATGCATGCATTCCTTGCTGCCTGTTTAGCACAACCCCAGGCTCAAATACTTCAGCTCTCTGTGGCTCCAACACTGCGCCGTTTTACACTTGATAAGGCTATCCTGAACTGCAAAGTACCTCTCTCCCCTCCCTTCATAGAACAGAATGGATTGAATAAGGTATTTTGCAAACAAATGATAGTTTATAGAACAGGAAGGGGAAATGGGTTGGGGTGTGTGTGGGGGGAAGGCTGCAATAGCCCCCGGGATAGGGAGAAGAGATGGATGCAGAATAGTATTAGAGAATGGGACCCATGGCAATACACACAGGTCCTGGTCTGGGAAAAGAATAAGGAATGCTGCTATTGGGGAGGAAATAACTGGGATGAGCCAGTAAATAAGACATGGTACTGGGGGCTGAGCAGACAAACTGGTCTTGTCTGGTCTCAATTAAGCGAGGAAAACGACAAAGCCCACGGATCTCCCTGCCACTGGGGAAGAGTGGGAGCAGGATTTTGACCCAGAGAAAGAAGAAGAAGAACATATGAGGGAAGAGGGGATGAGGCAGCACCCAGAGTTACAGTTAAGAGGGTTCTTGGCACCGAGAGAGAATAACTAATAGGACGCAGGCACTGTCCCTGCCAAGAGAAAAATGCAGAGGGACAGAGGGATGGCAGACAGGGAGCTGCTAGATTACAATGATGAAATACAGGGAGACATGGTATTTGTTCACAATGAGCTTAACCGACAAAGCTGATGAGATGTGTAGTCTCCGTGCTGCTGCTGCTTCCCCATGCCTTGTAACTACATAGCTTTCATTACTGCCCAAATTTAGCAATGCTTTCTGTTGGGCGGGCAGAGGGGATTATGAACAACATGATGATTTTGCATTATTTTGTGATCCACATGTATCTTGGCAAAGTTCTTGTACAGTTTGGCTCAGTGTGGGAGTATGTTCATGGCTGATGTCAGGTTAGAAGCTCCTGATAATGCTAAAAATCCCACAAAAATCCAAGGTCCTAATGCACTTAGTTAAAGACACTATCTGTGCAACACACGTCAAAAAGAGATGATCAGTGTGATCCGCAATTTTTGCAAGGAATGGGCAGGCAGAAAAGACAAGACATGTATATATATAGACAGGCATACATACAGCTTTTTCTTTGCTAGCATACTTTTGGGGGGAAAAAATGTAAAAGCACTTATACAAAAGTGCCTGCAAGTAGGGCTGAATTTATGATTGGGTAATAACCATATAAAATTTGGGGAACTATTCAGGGATTGATTATATAATGTCAGGTTACAAAAAAAAAAAAAAAGATTTCTCATTACCAACAGAATTAAGGTGGCTATAATTTATTTCCATCTCTGAAAACTAAGGTTAGATCCAAAGACTTCTCAATTCAGTGGTAGGACTCCTGTGTTATGTCTATACTAGCATATTAAACAGGTCTGGGACCACTCTCTGTCATTGAATGCAACAGTATGGAACAGCCCATAATACGGAATGCATAATATCAAACACATTTACATTCTGAAATGATGTGGTCACTTCCAAAATGACTATTAAAAACAGTCCATCACCCATGCTAACTTCCAAACCGTGCCCGGGAGTCATTTGGGAGAATGCTAGTTGGCCCATGTCTAAAACATACCATTTTAATCCTATACAGAACATTTTCCAGTGGTCAGTAATGCTCCCTGGTAACATTTAATTTATTTGTGTGGATGTAACTCCTTCTTCTTTAGTAGACTTACAGATACCAGATTCATCTTTCAGATTCTCTAAAACAACATCAATAAGAGAAGTTCTATAAACACCTCTTCTCAGTGCATCTTACCTACATATTCCATGTTGCAGTCTGAATTTGGGAAACATTTGTGGTGGTGCTTAACATTTAGCTTTGAAGAAGTGTGACTGTACAGTCATATGCTTTGCTGGATCAAGGCATTTATCTGTTGATAGCTTTATGGAATGGTATTTGAATGCAACCTCATCACTGTGGCATTTCAACAGAAGAAAGAAAACCCTCCTAAATGGGTATTCTCTAACAAGTTTTCCTATAAAGCAATATCCTTAGAAAAAAAGTAGCATTTAAGTTAGGGTACTTTAAATCTTTTTAGTTTAGATTTTCTGTCTGCTAGGGATAATGAAACAAAGTGAATTCCAACAATAAATTCCGTTTGCAATACAGACTTCCCTGAAAAAACTGCTAAGGAAGGATGGAAAGAAGAAATGTAACAGAAAAATATGATTTAGTTATCCCCAGAGTGCTAATTTTCTAGTTCATTTTCTGAGTATATATAACACAGTATGGATCAAGAACAAAGAGGAACAGAGACCAAGCAGAAAGCTGCTGAAAGGAAAACTAATTACATGAGGGAACATGAGTGAAATAAACAGCTTTTTGCCAGTTTGGTAAATGTCACAAAGTATTCAGGCACCAGAACTATACAAAAGTCCAAATTGTTGCAAAAAGCCACATCGCAAGTTGCAAACCCCATTAGGAGGAACATGACTGTGCAGCACAGGAATGCTCAAACTGCTGTTCATGAACAGTTCAGATGCAGCCCATTGACCAAATAGTGGTACTGATGCCTGGGATGCCGACAGAGCTCATTCCTGACAACAGTGTCCCAGCTGCAGTAAGAAGCGGGGGGCTACTGCCTTCGCAATGCAACAAATTCCTGAGGATAAAGTGATTTATGGCAAAAGCTCCCAGCCCCACCTGCTATGCTGCTGGCTGCTTAAAACCTGCAGGAATACAGAAGTTCAATCAGTATCACAAATTGCATTTCCAGATCAACCCATGGTAGGGATGGTACAGTGCAAGGAGTTGGTGTTGCAGTTGGTGTTTTGGTTTGTGGAGGCTGGGCAAGGATGTGGGGCATAGAAAATAGGATTGGGGGGGGGGGKTTAAGCTGTATGGTATCAGCAGGGAAAACAGGGAGTTTGCGGCTGGGGGAAATGTAGCTGGGAACAGCAGGACGATGGGTGAATGTGAATGGTGATGGGTCCTGACTATGTGAAAATTTATAATGCAGCTTGGCCATGTCAAAGACACTCTTTTCTAACAAAAACAAACAGCGCTAGGAATGTGTCCCTGCACTTTAAAAAATGGCTTTTAAACACATTTCCCCCCTTACAAGCCTGCATATTCTTCAACTGTTTTGCACTATCAAGGTTTTATCAAACAAGTCTCAGAGCTTTACTTTGAAACATGCAGCCATCACGCAGCCTCTTTGCACTCAGAGGCTTTTAATTTGTAACAGTGTCAAGTCTGGTGTTCATTTAAAAATTATGTATGGCAAAAATGAAGAAAAAAAATGGTAAATGTGGCTTCAGATGCATCTGTTCTTTTGAAGCCCCAAAATTGCTTCARTCTGAACAGCTATTCTATGTTTATATATAGAAGCATATAAAATATGTTTTAAAAGGAAAATCATAATTGACCTACTATTTAATGCTTTTGATCTTTTAATTAATTGATCCCCTAATTATTGAAAACTGCAGCAGAACAAATGGTAAACAGGTTGGTTTGGAGTATTTTTTGTAAGGATTTTAGCACACAGACATGCAGCAATATGTGCATGCAGAAAAGCGTTCTACAGGATTATACAATATATTGCTTTTTAAATACAGCACAGCACTAGAGATTAAAGTTTTCTGAATAGCCAAGTACATGTTTTGGAGTTGTTAGTCTGTTGTGGGAGTAATCTGTGGATTAAAGTCCTTAGCAGTGTACATTTAGACACGATAAAGTGTAATGACTCAAAGGACTATCTCATGAAGACTGGGTTACAGACAAAAGGAAAAGCCTGAGATGTGAAGTTTGGTTTATGGCTTCAGCTCACATTACATGTTAAACATAGTAGTTGCGTGTTATTATTTTCAAATGAATTTACACAGACACAGTTAAATGTATTGCACAGGATTTAATTTTATCTACTCTTTCTTCTGGCAAAATATATCCTTCTATACATGAAACTGGTTTAAATTCAGTAAAATAACACTAATCCTTCTTAACTTCCTAACAGCAACCTGCTGTGAGATTATCCTCCCTTTTCCTTTTGCAAATACACAGATCAGGGCTATTTAAAGCATGGGAGATCATCAGCGCAGGAGGGTCAGACATGCTCAGACTTCTGCYGGAGCTTCACAAATACAGAAAATACTCTGGGGAAAAAGAGGAATGTAGGGGAAGCTTGGGGAGATCCCCACAAGATTTAGTAATTCATTAGCAGAGACTGTAAGGAAAATTGAGACTGGGCTGCTGAAAGAGGCTCTTTCCAGCGAGTATGAGTTGCACATCATGCCAAGGATGCAGACAACCAGTTTCTCCTAGGAGTCTTCTGGTGCYGTCAGTGGAAACCCAAAAGCTGAGTTTCTACAAAAGATTACTTTTTTGGCTGTATTGTGTGTGGAGTGACATCTCATTCAAGGAGTTTTGCCTATTATGAAAAACTACTACAAGCATTGAAATCTGGCACAAATTAAGACAAGCTATTTTGTTTGAAACTGATTTACTTCCACAAACAAAATGTTAGCGAAACATTGCTAATGCAGCTAACAGAGGCAGCGAACAGACGCAGCAGTTTGCGCAGCAGTGGTTGGGCTCTGACTAGAACTTGAGGATCTTGTGGAAGTTGTGGGCTTTCTGAGGACCCCCGAGGACCTARAAGGTGATYGCTGTRAACAGGAAAGGGGAAGCTWGGCAAGGACAACTGCAGGAGGCCTTGACTTCTCCTGGGAAAAGCTCGTGGGAAAAGCTCCAGCTAGGAGTGGCTGCTGCTAACGAGCTCTCTGGGTTGCCCCTGACCAGAGGGGGTTGGGGCCTT
>NW_020448016.1:0-18069 GCF_003343035.1 Apteryx rowi | reverse complement strand
TAGGCTACGTGATTGTTTCCCATTTATAGTTTCTTCAGTTACTGTTGCCAAGATTTGCTTATCATTTACCTAGTTCATCAGACCGTACTGTACCTAGTTCATCAGATTGTACTGTACCTAGTTCATCAGATTGTACTGTACCCAACACCTGCAATTATACCTTCATCTAATCTACCAAGTATAACCTATTCTAATCAATATAATGTAACAGCTCTACTTCCCTAGAGGTGCTGTGATTGTTCACTCGACTCCTGCTCAGGCTTTGGGCCTAACACACAGCTCATGCTAATGCCTGGGCTCTGCCGGGAGCAACGCCGTTAGGCTAAAGCGAGAGCAACAGCTATGCCAGGTACTCAAGGACAGAAAAGAATGAGGCCTGCCATCTTTTCGGTTTTATAAGTAACTGCTTGTTAACACCTGAGAAGACCCAAACTCTCCAGAATTAAGCAAGTTCTTGCCCAGTAACTGAAGCGACCCATAGGGTTGGTACAGACCAAACTTCCCAGCCGGAAGGTACAAATACATCAGCTCACCCAAACAACCTTTCAAGCGGCTCCACCAGCAGCCAGACTGCTGAGGCTCTCATGCTTCCCAGCGCAAGTCAGGGGGACACCCTCATCGTAACGGAGGAGGAAGGATGAGCACTCTCACTGTCGGTTAGGTAACTATTTTGCTCATAGGCACTCAACTTAGCAAACTAGCAAATTAAGTAACTAGAGCACTAACAATTTAGGCTAGCCTACAGAGAAAGGATTAACCCCTTGTTTGCTTTCTTTTTTTAACCTAATGAGCTTGTGAAAATGAAGTTCGCTTCACACAGTACGCTGTCCTGTAAATCTGAGAGATCACAATGAACCATGACATTTTTGTTGGTGTCAGAAGCAGGATCTCTCTCAGACATGTTCTGTTGGCAGGTAGCAAGTGCTCTGCTGTGCCCATCGGGGCAATTGTTTACGTGTGAGTGTAGAGGGAGTGCGTGTGTGTCTGCGTGTGTACGTGCACACGTGCGTGTGTGTCATGGCCACAAATGAAAAACTAAATAGCGAATGGCAACAACCGGGAGATTACTTTGAGAAAGAGGGATGGCAAAACCCTACGTGGGATTTGTCCTGGGTCGAGAGCCACTGCACAAATGCTGAAGAAATCTGGCATGAGTTTGACCAATGGTGAGCTTCTTGTAAGCTAAAGAAGGGAAAAGGAAAAGATGCTGTGTGCTGGCTACTAGGCACTTGTCTTAGAGCAGCCACGGATCAGACTGAAGAATTGAAGGGGGAGACCATGCGCTTGCAAAAAGAGAATGAGGAGGAGAAAAATGGAAAGAAGACTTAGGAGGTAAAGTGTAGATAATTAGAAGTGCAAATCAGTTGCTTGAGTCAAAACTCCAGCCCCAGATCATTGTGGAAGCTGAGGGGTGCAGGAGAAGGTTGCTGGAAGCCTCTACAGTGGACCCAGTTAAAGACTGCTGTGCCATGTATGACGATGATTGGGATGGGGATATTGGGGTCCATTGCACTCTGACCCTCTTCCCTCAGGGCCAGTTGATGAAGGGGATGAGTCCTCCTCTCCTGCCCTCTTGGCACCAGTCATCAAGACTGAACAACGGGGCACGCTCGTGGGGGCACAAAACCCACCCGCCCCTGTAACAACCACAAGAGGGCTTACTGCCTTAGAATTAAGAGGTCTGGAGGGGACATACCAAGCCCAACCAGGGAAACACCTGTGGAATGACTAGCATGGATTTGGACAGCCAGAGCCAACCAGCTCCATCTTACCCCACATGAAGCTCAACCATGAGCATTAGGTCCAGGAATATTGTTAGATACCGTAGGACCCAATATTACAAGTCCCTTAGGGACCTGCACTTTATGCTGGGGGCGCACTTTGCATCCTACTGATTGTGCGGGGAAAAGCGCATGGCCATAGAACTCAGCAGCCAGTTCACAAACTGCCTTGCACAAACAAAATTGCCTTCTTAGCTCAACTGGAAGGACCAGCATCCGTTGCCCCAGGTGCCAGACAACCCCCTCCCGCAGAACGGAATCCCTGGACGGTTATTTGTGAGCCAGGACATCTCCATCCCCCAGTAAAGGGAGCAGAGGGAGTGTTGAAATCATTAGCCTTAGCGGTTATGGCAGGTTTAAATGGTAACACCTTCCAAGAGGTCCTCCAACGGATGCTAGAGGAGTTCCTACTATACATCACAGAAGAGAAAAACCAGTGGAGAACATTGGCTAAAGTAAATGCAATGGACAAGAGACAGCCTGTCTCTAAGCAAAAGGGGAAAGCAAAACAGGGAAACTGGGGAGCACCCACAGTCACTACTGAATGTAAGAAATTATGGCAATTGTGTTAAGATAAAGGGCTCTCTCCAAGGCAGTTAAATGGGCTGCCAACTCCTGTTTTACAGCAATGGGACAGGTTTCCCTCCTTACTTCCCTGTGACAATCCTCTGGCACCTGGATCAGGGGATGGGGGAGATGCCCAACCATTTAAGAATGTAATGACGTAAATGAGGGAGCCACAGGATACCAGGAACATGAGCCTGGGGAGATATCCAAATCTACCAGCGCTGAACCTAGATCGTGAATATGTGGGAACCTAGGGTCAGGGCTTGAGTCAGGGCAAGTACTAGCGGCCACTGCTCCCACTTCTAAGGATTCAAGCCGCAACATGACGGTCGCAGATAATGATTGCTACTTTACTTCATTCCTTATCGACACAGGAGCCCAAATCTCAATGGTGAATAAGGACACTTACAAAGGGCAGCCTCCACTTAGCGAAGAGTTAGTTTCTATTGTAGGTGTCAATGGACAAGTCACTACCCACCCCCTGGTCAGGGCTAAATTAATCCTGTCTCATGGATGGACAGGCTGCTCAACCTTGCTCTCAGGTCCATGCAATATCTTTGGCATGGATGTACTGAAGGGCCAGTCACGGGCGGACTTGCGGGGAAAATGGGAAATAGGGACACCACTCCCTTTGCCTCACGATCTACGCCACATCGACGCACCCTTAACTGTTAGCTCGTTACAGATGGCTACTCCCCTACCATGCAGCAAGCTAGTTAATATTCCATGGTACAAGTTGCCTTCTGATGCCTTCCATCCTATTACTGAAGTGATAAAACACCTGGAAGAACAGGGAATCATTACCAAGCCTCATTCCCCTCATAATGCTCCTGTATGGCACTAATCGGGGAAGAAACTTATGGGAGGCCGTGCAAGCCTTAAACTCCCATCAGACTTCTCCTGGCAGTCCGCTGTACCAAGGTTTTGAACAGTCTGAACAGACTGGTGTTCCTAATCCTTGTGCTGGGAAATCTAGGATGCTATCACAGAAAAGTTGACGCACTCTGCAACAATCCTGCAAAACCACCAATGTTGGTAACCTCCTCTGAGGCATGGCGTGTGAGGCCTGACATATCTTCAACCCACCAGTGGGATAGTCAAAACCAAGGTATCCACCTGATTGCCCACACCAACCTTACCTTCTGCTCAAGTGTTAGTAGTCCTGATCCAGGAACCTGGACCCAGGTTGGGGAAACTAATACGTTATAGAAGGAGACCATAGCCCCCAGTATGACCACAATACTAGTGAAGGGTCTATAAAGTTTGTCCTCTTACACAACTGTACACATGTAAAAATATCAGATAATGCCAACAAGGGGTGGCGACGCCCGCAGGCAATGGAGCCCCTGGGACTCATTATGGGAGTCTGTGTGCCAATTAACCGCCGAGCTCATGGCTCATGTGCCACATGGGGCAGTATGCAATGTGAAATTTCCCTGATTCCCACTACCACTACTGCAATACCAGTAGTAGTTGCCCAAGGAGTTCCCAGAAGATTTGCAGTTTTTTACCTCTGAAGTACATGAATTTTTCATTAAGATTCGATGGGACAATGTTAATATCAGTAAGGTATGTTCACATGGCTCACAGTGGACACTACCCATATATGATCAACAGCTTAAGTCCCACTGGAAAACCCACACAGTTAGGGATCTTTCTACCGGATGGGGAGCTGCTGGACTGGGTGCAGGAGTGTTGAATTCCATGGACTTAGAGATCGTCAATAATTAAGTGTCTAGGTGAGGACAATGAAGCAAACAAGCTATAATTGGTCAGATCGTGGGTGTGGTAAAGGGAAGGGACACAACTACTAAAACCCTGACTATTGGTCTAAGTCCTTGGAAAAAACTCCAACAGATTTTGAAGGAGGAGATGTCTGCTGGCATTCACAATTTTGTTTCTAACACCAGCAGTGCTGTTGCTTGTGTTTCCATGCAAACGTTTGTTGTAAATGCATATGAACAATAAGTCAATAGGATCCACACTGGAAATCCTGCCATGTTGGGGCCCTATTAGCGGATTGGTGTCAGGACTGTAAACCCCAGTTTACCAAAACTGTATCTTCAGGGGCAGGAAGCAAGAGAAGTCTGTGGAGTGGATCTATTTATTACCGCACCATAAGTAAGGAAACGAGAGAAGAACCAATTTACCAGTACACCCCCCTGCCCATCATTATAACGAATAGAATATGGGCTCCAGCTCAAGGAAGCAAATGAATAGGGAATCTACTTGATGCTCGTGGATGTGAACAGTGGGGAAATCATGAAAAGTACTGCCCTGAGTGTTTGGCAGGTTTCTGGTAGGTTGGTTGAAGCTAGTCTATAGAGAAAGGATTAACCCCTTGTTTGCTTTTTTTACCGAATGAGCTTGTAAAAATGAAGTTTGTTTCACACCATACGCTGTCCTGTAAATCAGAGCAATCACAATGAACCATGACAGGTAGAGAGAAAAGGAAAACCTATGCAGCCCTGTCAGGAGCCCCAAAACAAGAGAGAAGCCAAAGGAGCCATAGTAAGAGTTCTGCAGAGGGGAAAATTAACTCACGATTCATCAGAGCACAGGGACAGGGCTTTGAGCCCGGGCCACTCATGATGTACAGAGAAGCAAGATGGGCTCTTTGGAAAGCTCCTGAGAAGACCTAGAGACTCCAGATCTTTTTCTTCTCCTTACTCTTCAGCCTCAAAGAAAGATCTGACAAAGCACAAGCAGAGCAAGCGGCCCACCTGGGTAAGATCAAGGGGTTGCCAGCAATGAAAGCAACCCCCCAAAATGTCCCTGTTTTCAGCTTGGTCTTCCCAGTCTAGCTGTGGGCCCTAGAGAAACCCCAGAAAGTGTCCAACACTTTCTCACATGGGGCTAGGCTCGATAATTTGCCTCTCTTGACAGAGGAGCTGCAGTGTCCTTCCGGGGTGGGTTTTTTGCTTTCAGAGGCAGGGAAGAATAATCGCACCCCCTCGCCCAGGGGAAATCCTTAAATCATCAGGGGAAAGTCAAAAGATTCATGCCTAACACATGCATTGCCAGCAGTCTCTCCAGAGCCCAGCCAGAGCTGCACGACACCTCAGGCTTCTCCAGCCAGGACTCCTTTCCACTCCACACTGGGGAAACTTGGCAATGGATCTCCCCCTAGGGAGAGGATGGGGCTGTGCCCACAGGAGTCTCGAGGCATCCCCCAGTGCCTCCCCTGCAGGGGTCAGTTTCCCCCACATCAGGTGCTTGCACAGAGACTCTGCACGCCCACCTGAGCAGCTCCAACTCCTCCACCCAGCCACAAGCTCAGGGTGGGTCATCCCCATTGCGAGGCTAGCAGCAACCCGTAGGGCCAGGTACTTCTGCCTGGTGCTGCCCCAGGAAGGCAGGGCCAGAGCCAGGAACAGGACCCTGGAGCCCTGGATGACAGATTGGCACCTCAGCCCTAAGGGACAGTCACAACTCCCCATGCAATGCCCAGTCTGTTCACATCGCCATCACAGCAGGTTTCCACCACTTTGCACAGCTAGCTTTTGAGTTCCTTCTCCATGTGACAACCCTCAAGAAAGAGCTCCTGAAGGCCTCACACTTTGTGCTGAGTGTGGGGAACGTGGGTATGTGCTGTGTCCTGTGGCAAAGGCCCCAGAAGTCCATCTCTCTTTCCCCCTCCCTGTGGCTCAGCACATGAAGGAGGAAGGAAACCAGGAAAATGTTTCTCTCCAATCTTCTCCTCCTGTTCTTCACTTCACCACACAGCCTCTACCACGATCCCACAACCTCCCGTCGCCTTCTCCTTTGCACGGCAAAGCAGCTCCTCCAAAGCGGAGCAGTGGTGAGAGCAACCTGGGCTCACGCCAGCCTCACAGGGATGTGTGGGGAGAGGTCGGGCGCAGCGGGGGAGAGGGCAGCTCTTGCTGCCGGGCCACATGTCCCACTGACCCCCAGACCGTGTAAGAGAGGAGCTGCAGGGACCCCCACAGCCCCAACCCTGCCAGGTGTTGCCTAACAATGGGCAGGGCGGCTGCACTGGGCAGTTTAGGGAGCTGACTCCACCCCACTGCCCACTCCCCAAGGGGGCCATGGGTCAGGGAGATGCACAAGGAGGTTTTCCTGGGCTGAAGGTCACTCCCTGCACTCTGGTGCATGGATCCCTGTCCTGTCCCCAGAGAGGGGGCCACTGGACTACAATTGCTGTGGGGCGAGGCAGGGACACCACTGCATTGCACATCTCTTAGGATTACAGGAGAAGACCATAGGATAACTCAGGTTGGAAGGGACCTCAGGCGGTCTCTAGTCGCACCTCCTGCTCCCAGCAGGGTGAGACTTTGCTATGGGGTCAGACTTGGCTGCTCAGGGCTTTATTCAGTCTGGTACTGGAAACCTCCAAGGATGGAGACTGCGCCACCTCTCTGGGCAACCTGTTCCACCGCTTGACTGTCCCATGGTGAAAAAGTTTTTCCGCATATCCAGTCAGAACCTCTCCTCTTTCAACTTTTGCCCACTGCCTCTCATCCTCCCAGCATGCACCACTAGGAGCCTAGCTCTCTCTTCTCAACAACCTCCTTGGGAGTGCTGGAGGGCTGCTGTGAAGGCCTTCCCGCAAAGCCTTCTCCTCTTCTCCAGGCTGAACAAGCCCGGCTCCTTCAGTCTCTCCCTGACCATCTTGGGGGCTCACTGCTGAACTCACTACAGATTACTGATGTCCTTCTTGTATTGTGGGGCCCCAAACCAGACACTGTGCTAAGGCGGGCTGCGTGAAGGGGCATAATCACTTCTCCCCATTTACTGGCCCTGCTCCTGGTCGTACAGCGCAGAACGCTGTGGGCCTCCTCTGCTGCCAGGGCTCCCTGCAGGCTCCGGTTCAGCTTGCTGCCCACCAAGCCCCCAGGGCCTTTCCAGCAGAGCTGCTCCCCAGCCAGACAGGCCCCAGGCTGCACCGCTGCAAGGGGATCTTCCTTCCCACAGGCAGGACTCCGAATGTAAACGAGCTGACCAATAAAGGTGATCCTCAGAGCTGATACTGCGTAGCCTGTTCTGCTGGTCCCTGCTTTCTGACCTCGACAGGGAAGCTTTCCAGCATCCACACTCATTTACAGGTCAGGCTTCCTTTCCAGGCCCTCTCCTCCCTCCGCAGCTACATGCCAACTCAAGAAAAGGAGAGAGCCATCATTCTCTGTGGGCAATTTTATGAAAATACCAAGAAAAGGGATTGGACAAGAACGGCTCCGCTTTGGAACTCTCTGGAGGGCAACACGAGCAAAGAGGAGGCATAAAACTGCTTCACTGAGATGAGGTGTTACGAATGAGAATGGTCTGATAGTAGGAAAGCCTGCCTATAGCAGCCTGGTTTCATCTCACAGGCTCTGCGTTGCAGCTGACGGCAAAGATTTTTCCTTCCTCAAGGAAGAAGTTTGTTGAGCAGACCCAAAGGAACAGCTGGTCATTAAAGCCTGCTCCAGGAACAGTTATTGCTTTTGTTTCAGTGACCTTGTGAAAAAATAAAGGGAAAACTCAAACCCCAAAAGAAAGATTAAACTGGAAGTAATTCAGAAGTAAGGAAAAAGACACCCTGCTTCTGTGAATTCTCCATTCTGGCTGAATGTATCCTACCTGTTTGTTTGGAAGTCCTAGATCCATAGTGCTGAAGGAAAGATAGTATAATGCTCCATGTTCCCAGGCTAAGCCCAAATTCAGAAATTAAAACAGAAGTAACGATGAAATGATTTGTGAAATGAAATGATGATATGTTTACCGTCAGAGTGGATGGATGGTGCTGACCAAGAGCAAGCTTCCTCTAACAGAGGAGTGAGAAGAGGGAAAGCTTCTCTGAAGAAGAAAGAGACTGGGAGCCTTTCCAAAGATAGTTAGTAAACCACTCGCTTAGATTTCAAATGCCGGCAGTGATGGGAGATAGGATTTCTGGAGTGTTTTTGGTTGTATAATTGTGTATTAGAGGGAATAAGCTCATTGGAGTATTGAGGACCTAGTCTGTTGAAATCCTGTTCTTACCAACTCACATGCTTTTCCTGAAGGCTTGCAGATGACTTTTGTGCATACAGTTTACAGGCTTTGTTTTACAGCGTTTATGTGAAAGTTTCTCTGAAGTTGTCTCATCTTATGCCGAGTACCAGTTTTCACTGTGGTGTGTAGGGCACGCTTATCAGTCTAACTTTTGCTTTACTAGCTTTGGTAGGAAAATCTGCACCCAGGGCCTGTTCTTACTTTCATTTCCCCTTTCAGGCAGCACTGCTGTTGACAGGCGCTGATTTCTTCAACCAGCTTGTACCCATGCAGGTGTTTGAGTGGCTGCATCTCAGAACAGCTTGGGGAACTGATGTGGGGAAAAAGTGACATTTTCTTTGAAAGCAGGCTAGTTTTAGCCAGGTCACCGATGTGCTTTGCCACCGATATGTTTGTGCTGGTGCAAGCAGGGGAGAGGATGAGATTTCTTCCTTTGCTACCAGTGCTCACTGAAAGGCACCAAGTATCCGTGTTGCGAGTTTGCGTGAACAACAAAGTGCTTTTCCTCCCCCAGAGCTGCCAGAGTAGCATAACTTTCTTCTCTTTAGAGGCTTATCATTGGGGAAAAAGACCTGATTCAGTAAAGAATTGCACCCTGATGGGGTGATCAGTACTAATGCCAAGCTAGGGGCAAGTGTAGCACTCCCCAAAGTAGGTGTTCCTTTCCCGAGAAATTATTATTCCAGTCACGGCTAGTAGTAGTTTTTGGATATGCCTACTTTTATTGTTTCACCTGCAGAGTCCAGCTCCTGCTGTTCCCCAGGGCCCAGCATTATTAGTCCGTAATATTCTGTACCTGACTGGCAGAACTGCTGGTATTTTCATGCTTTTCCCTCTTGTAAGTGAAAGAAGCGCTCCTACACAACATGCTCCTTATTGCTGCTTCACGTCCGTTACATTCATTAGGGGCCTTTTGAAACCTTGTAAAACATGCCAGGACAAAATTGTTGCAATACGTATGTGCCTTTAAGAAGTTCCTCTAAGCTTTGAAGAGTAGGTTAAAATTTGGGATCAGTGGTGGCAAGTTCACCTCTCAAAAAGAAAACCCAACCCCCTCAGCATTGCTGTTGTCTATGCCATCTGTTCCCTATTAGCCCTCAGAATCAAGTCCCTCCCTTTGCCTTTCCACCCACCCAAATTCTGTTTGTGTTAAGATTGTTGTTTTATTTTCAAGCGGTAGGAATACAATTAAGGCGCCCTGAATAAATATGAAAGCAGGTGGCAACTTAATAGAAAAGGAAGTCTGGCAAATCATGTGCACAGAGTAACAAACTGAACTTTTAAGTGGAGATGTGTTGCCGAGCAGGAATAAAATTCACGTGTGATAACTGGACATTTCTGGAGTGAGACGATCTGTCCCTCTGCAGGTCAACTGGCAAAACTGTTTCATCCTGTCTCTGTGATGGATCTTGTTTTAGAGACTTCCTACAACTGTAAAGAAAATGAGAATAAAAGGACAGTCTCTATTTCCTGCCTGTCTTTCCATCATGACCCTTCAAAGATTTCTGCCCCTTGGAGCCTTCCTTACCCTAATGTATGTGGACTTCCACATTTCTGCTGTCCTCTGCTGCCTTTTCAAGTGAAGAAAGTAATCGCTGGTTCAGAAAGGATAATTTTTCCTCTAATCTGCTGTCAGCTGCATTCACAATTGAAAGAGAACTTGAATGTAGACAGTTAACTACTGTGCTAGAGGTGGTGGTCTCTCTCTTTCTGTGGGAAGACTTGCTCTTACAGCATTTCATTGTGAAGATCTTACTTTGTGAAGGTTTACTACTTGAGCTAAAGTAGTAAGCTGAGACAAGAGCAATAATGACAGAACAGAGAAATGTCTCCTGGTACCCGTGCTTCATACTGATTGGCTTTTTTCCTTCTCATTATTCAAAGAAAGAGGTCAGCTTTTCCCTTGATTTTAGATTTAGATTCCTTGATTTGCCGTATACAGCAAACCGACCTCTCAGTCTTGGAAGCAAACGATGTCTGGAAGTCCAAGTGTGGGCCTTTCCAACTCCAAGTCCATTCCAAGTCCTGGAATGCTCCCAGATATTGACCCTGACTTCTTCCGGTTCCCAGCTGACGATGCCTGACCAATGAGAAGCTGCCGGGAAGAACAGTCAGCAAGCAGGAAACCCCTCCTCTGCCAGAAGAAATGAGCAGAGGAGAAAAAGAAAACTTCACTCTTCAGCTCTGTAACAGAGAAAAAGGCAGAGGCTAAAGACCAAAGGCTGAGTGTGTGCGCGCCAGCTACCGGAAAGGCCGGGGACAGTCAAGTGGCGGTGCCCCACAGAGGTGTCAAGGATCCAGATCCCAGAGCCTTGGGGCTGGATACAGCAGCCTCTGGCTTCTTGCAACATGAGATTGACCTGGGTTCGACCCTGATGCCAGGGGCCTCTCTGACACCCCAAGCAAATGCTGGCACCTCGTCCTGAATTGAAGAGGCTGTGGGCACAACTGGCACCATGCACRCAGGGCTGGGGCAGGGTCTCAGACAGAGTGGGAAAGAGAAGTTGTCATTGCTGCTGTAGCTACACTTCACCACGAACAAGCCCCAGGGCCATGGATCAGACACCCCTTATATTCAGAGAGTGTTTGTTGGGCACTGAGAAAAGGATGGAAAGAGGGACATAGAAGTCCAGCGTAGCAGAAGATGTTTGATGTTTGGCTCTCCCTTTCCAAACCAGAGAGTCTGTCCTTCGCTCCCAGAGCCTCAAGACTGAGGCACTTTGCCCTGAGGGTCGGTACCTGGCCAGTCCAGCATCTCATGCCTGCCTGACTCAGTACTAGCCTTTGCGCACGAGGGTCGCTATCGCCTCACAGAGGGCACTGAAACTCCAGCAGATGCAGGTCCAGGTCACCATGTGCTATTTCTGTGCCTTCTCCCTGTCCCTCGCACTGAACCCTTCCTATTCACTCCTTAGCACTCGGGGGAAGCCTTGACACCAGGACCAGTATGAACAGTGCCAGAGGGAGTGGTGACAGTGACTGCCAGCTGTGCCAGCACACTCTGAGTTTTGTTCTCTTGAATTAAACCAAGGCCCCAAACTGATGCGACTCTTTCCTTGGTGGGGCAGAAAACCTTCCTTTAGCAACATGTGAGCTTTGGAGGGGCAGGAAGAGGACAGCTCCGAGTCAGGGTTGCCTGTCAGTCCCTGCTGCCAGGACAGCTGTCTCCGAAGGCCGTGCTGTAACTATTCAGCTGCAGCCCTGGTTGTTGGGACTCAGGGATCTCCCAGTCCCTGTTGGTCACTGGCAGGGGAGTGCAGGGGTCCTGCAGTGGCCAGCACATGCCCTGGTGATGGGGACTCTGTGGGGAGGAGGGAAGAGCTGGCTTAGCCCTCTTGGAGAGAGGAGGGATTGAGCCCAAGCCTCGCTGCCTGATGCACAGCCCTGGCTGCGTTCGTGTGCGTGTGTTTGGTTTGCTGGAGTGCTGGGTCTTTGGGGTGTGAAGGGGAGGACATGGATCCCAAGAGCGGGAGGTGGAAACTCAGCTCCGGGCAGCGCTGGGCACCCACAGAGCAGAGCTGCAGGGCACTGCATCCCATCACAGGAGAGCAGCAGGGCTTACCAACCAGGGGCTGGCACAGCCAGGCAGCTCCTGGGTGCCCAGGCCAACCCAGCCAGGGGTCCCGAAGCACTGTGCAAGCACTGCCACTGCCAGGGGACAACCTCGTCCAGCAACGCAGCCCCAGGTGACTTTGGGAGCTCCTCTGTCAGGGGAGCGGGCAAGGAAAGAGACTGGACTGAGGTACCTTCACTCTGCCAAAGCTGTGTCCTGGGCTCGGGAGTCTTTTACCAGATGCCCCCGGTCAGAAATGCCTGGGCCTCTCCTCTGAGCAGGCTCTGGGAGACAGATGGCTGCCACTCTTTGGCTTGTCCCTGGCCCCGCTCACCGAGGAGTAAAGACTGCATGGAGCTCCAGACTGGCCGACCCTAGGGATGGCACCTCCAGAGCTGAGGGGAGGCATGCTGGTGTGGCACTCCCGCTGCTGCTGTCAGTGTCCTCATTACTCAAGAAAAGTGGTCAGCTTTTCCCTTCATTTTAGATGTAGCCGTGTACAGGAAACCAACTGCTCAGCCTTGGAAGGAAACGATGTCTGTTCTACATCAGAGTATAGAACCCTTGAATCTTGTATGATTCTTCAGGCTGGTTTTAGTTTCAACTTTGATGACTGTGCAGCATCACCGAAAGGAGGACCGTCAGGGGTCTCAGGAGGTCAGTGGGTCGGGAAGACTGCTGCTTGTGCAGCAGCGTGACTAACACATTGAGTTTTCTCTTTTAGAATGACAAGTAAGCTAAGTAAGCCACAAGAATCATTCCTGCCCTGAGCCAAAGTGCTTTTCTGTAGTTAGGCTCTTAGCCCCCATAGCTTTAAGAATTTTTGCTTTGCACGACTACTCTGCAGAGAGCTGTTGGAGTATGTTTCTGGACAACTGCAAGGAACCCCACAGTGGGAAGAAGGAGAGGGGACCGCGAGGGTGCAGGCACTGGGAGAGAGCCAGGAGCGATCCAAGAGGCCCGTGTTTGTTTGTTGGAGTGAGGGCAGGAGGGACGGCAGAGCCTCCCTGCTTTTCTGCCTCACTCTCGGGGTCAGGGCACGCGTGGGAGAGCAGGTTTCAGTGGAGAGGGAAGTGGCCGGGTGGCTCTGGGGTGGATGTTGCTGCTTTAGGCCCTAGGAGAGAATCCCCTGGTGCTGCCCAGCCCCAGCTGTCCCTGCAATGGAGACGTGCCTGTCCCTGCCAGCTGGGAGGAGGCCAAGGGAGCTTGGGAGCAGGACCGGCAGGCAGAGACGAGGGTGTGTGAGGGAAACGCAGCCCCCAAGGGTGGAGGATTTCTCCCCAGAGCCAGGGAGCAATGGGAGGGTCTCTTTGTCGGCCATCTCGCCGAGGGGCCTGAATGGTAGGTTCTGCTTGTTGCGAGGGGTCAGAAGAAGGCGCAGGAGGAAAATCCCTGTTTGCCAGGGTAGCCGAGGGCTCTTGTCCCCAGATTCTGGCCCCCAGAATTATTCTTCACATGGATCCTAGTGACAGACAATGGGGATGGTGTCACAGTGGACAGTGCGATGACACGGGTCACCAGGGCCAGTAGATAAAGACCTGCTGGTCTCTGGCTGGCACTAGGTTGGGAGGCAGCACCTCTGAGCAACCTGGTGAGGTGAGTGGGGGCAGGTGTTTGTCAGAGGGATGGCTTGGGGAGGGGTATGGATCAGGGGGTCCTGCGCAGGAGGGAAAGGGCAGCCAGGGTGACAGTCCCACTTCTTGGGTGACCCGCAGAGCTCCAGGGCTGTCAGCCTCCGGTGCCCATCATCGGTGCCCCTTGAATGTAGTGTGACAGGGACTTGGGGAGCACCAGCCTTTGCTTGAGGCTTTGAGAGCCCCGCGTTAGGGCAGCAGAGGGGCTTGTTGGGCGCTGCTGAGGGAGGGAGCGGGTGCCCATGCCTCTGAGGTCCTGGTGCTGTGCTGGAGTCACACCCTTGTCCTGCTTGTCCCTCAGGGTCGGCACAGGAGCCTCTGGAGGGGAAAGCCCAGCCCAGCTGTGGCAAGGACTTTTCAGAGCTCTCGGGACCGATCTGCACTGTGGCCGCCATGAAGCGGAAGGCCCGCCAGTCGAGGGAGGATGGTGAGAGCAAAGTATCCCAGCAGCTCCCAGAAGCCAGCGGCTGCGCAAAGGCATTGTGGGGGTGACTTTTGTGCGGAGCTGGGAGAGGTGGCCATGGGCTGCAGGAGGTCCCCAAGAGCCTCGTTGCAGGTTCCCGTCTTGTCCTCAGCAAGGGACGCTTGTTGTGTGGGGAGGGACGTGTTGGGAGGGAGGGCTGTGTGGGGAGGGCAGGTGCTGCCCAGAGGTCGCTGTGCTCCAGGAGTCCAGGGAGGAAAGGGGAAGGCGCGGGCAGGGAGAGAGCGGGAGCCACAGCCGGGGAGAGGTGGGCGCTGGAATCGGCACATTGCTGGGATTTCCGTGGGAGCGGGATGTGCATGGCGGTGGATGGGGACCGGCTGTGAAGGCAAAGCCCCACGCCCTGTGGGGAGGCGCTCTGACTCCTGGGACCCAGCGACACCCTTCCCCAGGCTGTCTGCCACCTCCTGCCCATCACTCCCCTGGGCGCCTGTTGTGATGCACATGCCGGCAATGCCCCCCTTCCTCTCCGAGGCCCCAAAGGGCCCTTCCAACAGCTCCAGGCCTGCTGCACCCCATGGCACAGCAGAGAGAGGATGTTCTCTCGGGGGAATCCCTCAGGTTGACTTTCCCCAGCCCCTCGAGAGGTGCTCAGTGGGGGTGATGTGTGCTCTCCCTCGCTCCTTCCCTCCCTGCCTCCAGAGTGTGTGCTGTGTCACCGTGCTCACTCTGACCCGGATGTCTACGGGCAGACGTGCCAGGAGGACGGCCTCCGCGCACATGAGTTTTGCCTGGTGAGTTCCCCTGGGGCTGCCCACAGCTTTGCCCTGGCACCCCAAGGGGCGCGTGTGCATGTGTGAAATTGCAGCCCCAGGTGCCCTGTAGGTGTCAACTCCTCCTCCTGCACTCCCAGCACAGCCTCCCTACCCGGGTGCTGCTGAGCGACCCTATTCCCTGTGTGGGGGAGATCCAGCCCTCCCAAGCTGGTGCTCAAAAGAGAATGTGCCCAGCCCCGGGGAGTCCTTGAGTAGCTTTCCTGAGCAACAGCTCTGCAGTGGTGTCCACCAGCTGTTCTCCACAGTTCTCTGGGTCGGTGGCTTGCAATACCACAGCACACCCGAGGCTCAGCCCTCCCCATGCCTTCTTGTTCAGGATGAGGTCTAAGGACGAGGACTACTGCAGCTCGCCCACTCCCAGGAGGAGCTAGGCACTGCCTGCCCCTGCTGTCTCTCAAGGCTCAGGACAATCCGTCAAGAATGGTGCCTGTCTCACTGATCTGATGAGCTCCTGCACTTTGCTGCCTTCCAGTATCTTGCTGAAGGGCTTTACCAGAGAGGCACCGATGAGGATGGATTCTGCCAGTTCCTCCCTGGGGATATCAGGCAGGCAGTGAATCGGGCAGCTCAGAAGGTAAGGATGTAGCAGGGGAGGAGGGCTGTGTTGCTGTGACTGGTCTCCCTCATGGCCTTCCCTAGCCACTCCCAGGAGGTCAAGAGCCCAGCTTGCATGAGAGTCCCAAGTGCTCCTGCGTGTCTGTCTCGGCAAGAAGGGAGCTAGCTCCCTAGGGATGCTGAGAGAGGAGGGAGAGCCCGGCTGCAGGCATTCCCTGCTGCCACTCCCGGCTCCCCATCAGCCGCTCAGGGTCACCTGATTGGTTTCTTTACCTGATGCCAATGGGCAGAGTGTTTTGGGGACAAGCTGGAAAGGTGAGGGCTCTTTAACAGAAGGCTCCTGCGTGAGCCGAGCCAGGCCCAGAGATCCCTGTGTCCTTCCCTGAAGGGCAGGGCAGAGCTCGAGGTCCCTGACCAGTGTCCTTGATGGTGAGCGGGGGGCTGCTGTGCTCTTTGCAGACCTGCTGTGTCTGTGGAAAGATGGGGGCCACCGTTGCATGCCAGCAGAAGCGGTGCACCCGCAAGTTCCACTTCCCCTGCGGGTCCGAACAGGGCTGCGTCTCGCAGTTCTTTGGGGAGTTCAGGTAAGGGCTGCCATTGCTTGGGCTGGAGCCTCCCGCGCCTAAAATCCCCTCCTGCTCCCTGCTGCCGTCACTGGCCAAGCGTTTGGGGAACCTGCCTGCTCTGCCCTGCAGTGACCCCTGCAAGTGTCCCGCAGGGCCTGATCCAGGGCATGGAGGGCTCATGTACCATTTTTCCCCCTTCCCTGTGGTGCTGGAGCCGAGCAGGAGGGTGTGCCATCAGCAATGCCCCGGCAGTCCATTGGTCTCAGCCCCCGGGGGGTCAGGATGGATTCCTAAGGGCTGAAGGCTGGCAAACGTGTGTTTTTGTCAAGGCCTCCACCCTGCAGGCAAAGCCCCCAGCTTGGCAGGAGTGTCCCAGGGCCCTTCAAGCAAGTGTGGAGCCCCAGCCTCAGCCAGCACATGCCGAGCCCTTTTGCGGGGGGAACATGTTGGGAGGAAAGGCATGGGAAAAGGGACGTGTGCACAGAGCGCTGCAGAGCTGATGGCCTCTACAGCCATGGGAAGCCTCATCCAGAGACAAGGAAGGACTCCTGCAGATCCTGCAGGCTCACCTCTTTGTCTTCGCTCAGGTCGTTGTGCTGGGAGCATCGCCCAGAGCAGAGAGTGGAGACGCACCAAGATGGGGACACCACGTGCATCATCTGCATGGAGCCCGTGGAGGACAGGACCTCCTACAGCACCATGGTGTGTCCCTTCTGCAAGCACGCCTGGTTCCACCGCAGCTGCATCCAGGTAGGAGACCCTTCCCTCTCCCGCCTCCTAAGGACCAGAGGTGCCCAGCAGGCAGCAGTGTCCCGCTCACACTGGTAGTCTCTCTCCTGCAGGGACATGCTCTCCATTCTGCTTTGAAGCACTTTGCGTGTCCCTTGTGCAAGGACCGTGAGAAGTTTCTGCCCGAGATGTGGCGCCTGGGTATCCGCATACCTGACAGGTTGGTTCTCTTCTTCCCTCTCGCGATGCGTAGAAGAGAGGAGAATTCCCGCCCAGCCCACAGTCCCTCCACACAGGCTGTATCTCCAGCAAGAGAGATGTGCCTGGAGGAGAGGATGATACAGCTCTGCCTACAGGGATGTTCCGTGCTCTGTTCCTGCCGCAGGAAAGGGACTGGCTGAGGAAGAATTAGGGTATTGGTGGTTATGAGCTGTGGAGGGATTTGCTGTTCCCGGAGACTGTCCAGCTGCTTTCTGCTTTTTTTTTCACCTGGGGTCAGCTTCTCTCCCTCAAAGCTCTTCTGGGGCAAGGAGAGCTCCCACTGAACTCCTGTTAGGGCTCTTCCCTCTTGGTTTCCCCCGCAAGCAGCTCAGGCAGTTGAGAGCAGAGGTCAGTGGCGGCATTCCCATTTTGCAGAGGGGGAACGTCAGGCCTGAAGGGGGCCCAGCGAGGCCTGGGTGGGACTCCCAAAGAGGCCTGGCCCCCAAGTGTCCTGCTAGCCTAGTCCCCTGCTTCACTGAGGTGGTGAAAACAAAGGGGTGCAGAAGACCAGGGGCCTGCAGTCAGGATCTGACTGATGCTGGGGGTGAGGGAGGCTCATGTCCTTTCCTTCCTTCTCCCTCAGAAGACCGGCTTGGGAGGAGGAGGAGGAAGAGGAGAACTTTGAAGACTTATATGGAACGTATAGCCACTGTGATGCCAGCCGGTGCCTTTACCAGGGAGGCAGGGAGCAGTCAGAAGAGGAGGGGTAAGTCTCTGCAGGAGCAGTTTCCCGGGCTCCTCAGAGGAGGCAGATGCCTTAGCAGTGGCTTGGCCAGATGTTTGAAGGGCTTGCAACAAGGTGGGGGGCCCCCCAGGGTCCTGGGTTCTGCCCAGGTTCGTTTGTCTCAGCCAGCACTTGGGGAGCAAGGACTCTTGGCAGCCAGGTGGGGCCAGGCCAGGCAGCTCTGCTGGGCACTGCCCCTCTCTGGCCACTTTGTCCTTGGGAGACTTCCTGGCATCACTCCCTGCTGGGGCCTCCGTGGTCACCAGCCTGTTTGCTTCCGCAGCCCATGGCAACTGCTGCTGTGCTCCTCATGCGCTGCCAGCGTGAGCCACCGCCGATGCTCCTCCGTGGGGGATGCCACGGGCCTGTGGGAGTGTGACGGCTGTGCTGGCCAGAGCACTGGTAAGAGGCCGAGGACCTGGGTGCCAGGGCTAGAGGCAGGTGTCAGGCA
>NW_020448015.1:24839-26207 GCF_003343035.1 Apteryx rowi | reverse complement strand
CATGCTGACTGTTCCCAGACACCTTCTTCTCCCTCATGTGCCCAGAACTGTGATCTGAGAGGATTGCGCCCATGACACACTCCTCACCAACATGAGGCTGGATGGCCTGCAGCTCCCTGGTCTGTCCTGGGCGCCTTTTTTTGAAGATGGGCACAACTTATTCCTTCTTCTGGTCTTTGGAACTCCCCCCGCCGCCCCGCCACAACCTTTCAAAGATGATAGAGAGCAGCCGTGCTGTCACAGCAGCCAGCTCTCTCAATGTCCATGGATGCCAGCCATCCAATCCCATAGGGGTTGAGTTCTTGCAAGTCATTCTTCACTCAAGACTTGGGCACTGCGGGTTGCTTTTCTCCTCAGGAGTCCTGACTCTAGGCACAACAGTTCAGGAGACCTTGTTGGTGAAGACTGAAGCCAGGAAGGACTTGACTTCCCCAGACATATCTACATCTGCTTTTACTAGACTCCCTGCCCCAGTTCAGCAGTGACCCCACATATTCCTTGTTTATTCCTTTACTGTCACTGAAGCAGCAGCAGCTCGTTTTCCTGTCCTTCACATCCCCTGCAAGTGTCTCTATCGCAGAGGAGCTTTGACTTCCTTAACACCACCCCTACTTTGCTGGACAATATTTCTAAATTCCTCCTTTGCAGCCTCTTCCTTTTCCTCCTTTCCATATGCTGCCTTATTGCCCTGGAGCTCACGTGGAAGCTCCCTGTTTAGCCAAGCTGGGSTCCAGAGATGGCTACTAATTTTAGAAACTGTTCATAGGGAGCATGCTTGCGCTTGAAAAGTGCTTAATGACCTGTTGTCTTTCCTGTGCTCCTCTGCCCTTCAGAGCTACCTCCCTTGGTCCATCCCACAGAAGAGCTCCGTACATCCAAGCCACCCCTTCACACACAAGTTATTCCCCTCCTCATCTTCCCTGGTGGTGTCTCCTGAAGAACTTGCACCCTGCCTTTGAAGGACTGCAGTCATGCGAGTGATCCCACCACATCTCAGTTATTCCAACCATGTGGCACTCCTCTGACAGCTTGTGCATCTCCATCTGCTCCTGGCTGCACCCCAGGCTGCATACGCTTGCATACATTTGGGCGGCAGAGCATCAGCTGTGCCACTGGCTGAAGATCTGTCACAAGGAAACATGTTACCAAGGACCATATGCATGCAAAGGCTTTTACTGCAAGTGGTGACATGCTGGCATAGATAGCAGGTGGCAATGTAATGGTGAAAGGAGGTTCCCACTAAGAGAGCAAAGCCTGCAGTGCCCAAGGCCAGGCAGAAACAGAGCTGGGCCATGGAGAAATGGCAGGAGAGGGGTTTGCTGCTTGAGCTGACTCTACAGCACCTTGGGGCCTGTGACAGACTTGAAC
>NW_020448015.1:12393-14393 GCF_003343035.1 Apteryx rowi | reverse complement strand
CCCTGTGTCTCCTCTCCCACGCAGCAGAGCCTCTGCCCTGACAGCCATGGGGTCCAGGGCATGAGCTGCCTTCTCTGCAGTCAGCCCTCCAGCAGAGGAGAGGTGCCTGACAAAGGGACTGAGAGTGACTGCCCTGTGATGTCACTGCCTGCGAGGCGGCATGCCTAGCTGGTAAGGTGAAGGCTTTCCTGAGTTCCTGTCTGTCTCTCTCTTCTTGCCTCCCTTCACAGAAGGATCATGGTGCTGCTCCTTGTTTCCCCTCCTCTCCATGCTGCTTCTGTTCTTGCTATCGGGCTCTCTGGGGTGAGATGTTTCATTTGCAGTTCAGACATGGATGCTACAAGTTGTGCAGCAGAGGGGTCTGCATGGGAATGAGGTTTTCCCAGCCCCCTTCTAACCTGTGGAGCTCCAGGAAATGCAGTTTGTGGGATTGGAAATTGAGCTGACTCTCCCTTAAGGAGAGCCCATCTCCAGTCCTAAGAGTCCTTTGACTGTTTCCCTGTGGTGTCCTGCCAGGCTGCGTGCTGCCCTCCAGAAAGGCACAGCTGTCTCATAGCACCTCTGTGACATCTGAGAGCCCCATGAGGAAGGTGCAGAGATGACGAGAGTATGGAGATGGTGGTGGGAGGCTGTATGTGGGCATCTGAAAAGAGCCATGTGTGTCCTTGGCTAGAAGGGGAACGTGGAGAGCTCCCTCAGGTGCCCGGAGAAAGGGTGAGAAGTTTGGAGCTGTGCACTTTGAAGCTGGACTCGTGTGCTCTCAGCAGGGGCTGGTTTCTCTCTAGGGCAACATATGAGTGTGATCATCCTCCAGCACCAAGAGATGGAAGCACAGGAGAGCTGGGAACAAGACTAATACACAGACTAGTTTTCCTCACTCTGCAACAAGGGACAGTGAATCCGTTTTTCTCAGGACTCAGAGTGGAAATGCCAAGGATTTCTACCTTTGAGAAACACTCCCCAGGGGTGACAAGGACATCTGAAAGAAAATAAAAAAATCCCTGAAACTCTGTTTCTCAAACCTCATTCTTTAGAATTCAGGGTGAAGATGCTAAAAAGCCCTTCTACTCCATGAGTGGATGTCATCTGACAGAAATTGTGACTGTCAGAGCTGGTCACACCCATTCCCCTGTGCCCAGGCTTTACAGCAGGATTGACTCCTCTGGAGCCCAGGGGCAGAGGTCCCTGCTCCTCACAGCACACTCAGCCAGGGCAAAGCAAAGCTCCAAAATGGAAGCTGCACAAAAATCTTCTTAGTAAAGAGAGAGGCAATTTGGGGGATTCGATGAGGACTGCAACATTTGGCGGGTTCTTTGCTTTAAAAGTCTCTCCAAAATTCTCTATTTGTTTTCTTCTTTGCACAGTCCCCGATGCCTGGACATAGCAAAATGTCCAACAGCAGCTCCCTCAACGAGTTCCTCCTCCTGGCATTTGCGGACACACGGGAGCTGCAGCTCTTGCACTTCTCACTCTGCCTGGGCATCTACCTGGCTGCCCTCCTGGGCAACGGCCTCATCATCACAGCCGTAGCCTGTGACCACCACCTCCACAACCCCATGTACTTCTTCCTCCTCAATCTCTCCCTCATTGACCTTGGCTTCATCTCTTCCACTGTCCCCAAATCCATGGCCAATTCCCTGTGGGACACCAGGGCCATTTCCTACTCAGGATGTGCTGCTCAAGTCTTTGTATTTGTCTTCTTGTTAGGAGGAGAATACTCTCTCCTCACTGTCATGGCCTATGACCGCTACGTTGCCATCTGCAAACCCCTGTACTATGGGACCCTCATGAGCAGCAGAGCTTGTGTCAAAATGGCAGCAGCTGCCTGGGCCAGTGCTTTTCTCAATGCTGTCCTGCACACTGGGAACACATTTTCAATACCACTCTGCCAAGGCAACACAGTGGACCAGTTCTTCTGTGAAATCCCACAGATCCTCAAGCTCTCCTGCTCAGACKCCTACCTCAGGGAAGTTGGGCTCATTGTGGCTACTACCTGTTTA
>NW_020448015.1:9823-11786 GCF_003343035.1 Apteryx rowi | reverse complement strand
GAATAGCCCCAAGGAATTGTACTCCAGAAGGGCCTACTGCACAGGACTGTCCATGGGTTCAGGAGCAAAAAGCTCATAATCATGTAATGATCTTTTAGAGACCAAGGACTGGCTTTAGGACTCACCAGTCGGTGTCCTGTGACAGTGGAGGGGATGAATGGTCACTGATTTACATACCCACAGCTGTCCCACATATTAAGGCCCAGTGTCAGATGTCCATCCTTCTGGAGGGGAATCTGGAAGTGCCAGGAGAGCACAGGGCATCTCCTGGGACAGCGTGTGCCTGGCATGGGCAGTTAGTAGAGCCCCACAGGGTGAGAAATCCTCCAAGGTGGAGTCACTTAAAGGTAGAGCACTAAACCCCAGTATCCGCAGGCAAAAGAGGACTCTGCAATGCCCAGAGAGGCAGTGGGGACCCAGTTGGCACAGGGAAGGGAGACCAGAGAGCCCTCTGTAACCCTCTGTGAAATATCAAGGGCAGGATCTAGAGGTGCACCTGGACACAACTAGTGGCTTTGGAAATGCTCCATAGTCCCTCCAAGCACCTGCCACATCTGCAGTCCCCGGGAGGGATTAGAGGCTGTGATCCACACTTGGTTGAATCTGCCTCCCACCCTGACCAGCACAGCCACTGCAGAGTCACCCTGTGGTCCTGTAGCCCCACAGCCTGCTCACTCTGCAGAGCAGCACTGTGAGCTCAGGGCCCCGCAGGACAACAGGGAAGGTGGTGCAGAAATGCCAGTGAGATCAGAGGAGGGATTGGGACAGATGAGAGGAAGTGGAACTGGGCTTGAAATTGTCTCGGAGAGAGAAATGCCAACTTTTAATCCAAGACAATGTTCAGAGTGTGGGTACACTAAAGCGCACTCATGGTGCAGAGCCAGAGGTCCTTGTTGTTCTGGCCCTCCACATGGCCTGGGAAGTGCCTGAAGAAGGATTAACGCTCCCCACCCTCCCAGCTCCTAGTGCCATTGTCCCTCCTGAAGGGAGGCACCAAAAAGAAGGCTGGGACCCCTTGTGGGAGCTTGCGTTGAAGGAAGCAGGACCTGGGAGCCATATCAGTTTGCTGCTGTCCCTCACTCCCTGTCCCCAGCACATGCCTTGAGACGATCTCCCCCACCCTGCATGCTGGTCCTAACCCCAAAAGTCACCCCCAGACAACGCTCCATGCCCAGCTGGAGGACCGGATGTCCACCTGTGAGCCCTGGGAGGACGAGCCCTCTGCTACGTCCTCTGCAGGGCTGTCAGGGAGCATGCAGAGGATGTCCTGGGGCCATCTGCTTGGCCTGTAGACCATCCTCTTCCCATGGGGGCCCTCAAGCAGGGTGCCTCAGTGCAAAGATGCAGCCCAGCTTGTTGCTGCATGAACAGAGAGGAGAAACTGCCCCAGGAAACTCCTCACACACCCAGACCCTCATACCAGCCATTTCCAGCACTGGCCATTCCCCACAGTCCTGGTGAGGTGTGATCTTTGAATGTGACCACCTCTGTCTGCCTTCTGGGCTCAGCACATGTATGGATGGAATGGCCAGCCCTGCCAGGCCTCTCTGCAGGCTCAGAGCTCAGCAGATTCCAGAGCATGCCTTCTGCTAAACCCGGGGAGACAGGGACAGGGCTGGGCAGGGGCTGGTGGGAAGCTGCAGAGCACGAGGGCCATGGTGGCCAAAGCAGCAAGGGCTGTCATGGGGACCATGCTGGGGGGATGTTTCCCCACCCCAGGATGCATCCTGTCCTGTGCAGTGCCTGCACAGTGGGGCTGTGGGGCACTTGTGCTTATGTGACCATCTAAAAGAAGGCAGGTGAACACCTCCTCCTCCTCCCYGTTGCCTGTAAGGGCAGCCTGGGAGGCACTGCCTCAGGCATATCTACATTACAATGGAAATTCTTTGCATCACATTCAACCATCCATTGCCTGGATCCCCTCAGGGGTGAGGGGGGAAGAGCAGGCCTTCCTGCGTTGTGA
>NW_020448015.1:2934-7638 GCF_003343035.1 Apteryx rowi | reverse complement strand
CTAAAATCATGGTAAATGACATGCACTACTCTCCTCTCCTCCACAAGTACAGGTCTTTTATCATGAAGGCAATCAGGTTGCTCAGGAATGATTTACGTTCAGTAAATCCATGCTGACTGCTCCCAGACACCTTCTTCTCCTCCATGTGCCCAGGAGTGTGATGCGAGAGGATTCACTCCATGAAGCACTCCTCACCAAARTGCGGCTGAAYGGCCTGCAGCTCCTTGGGTTGTYCTTGTGGCCTTTTTTAGGATGGGCACAACATATTCCTTTTTCTGGTCCTTGGGACCTCCATTGATCTCCACAACCTTTTAAAGATGATAGAGAACGGCCTTGAGGTGATAGCGGCCAGCCCTCTCAGTGTCTTCTGATGAAGTCCATCCAGACCCATAGACTTGTAGGGGTTGAATTTTTGCAAGTCATCCCTCACTCAGTCATCACCCACCTGTGGTTGTTTTTTTTTTTCCCCTCAGGAGTCCTGACTCTAGGTACAACAGCAAGGGAGTTCTTGTTGGCGAAGACAGAAGCCAAGAAGGCACTGAGCTCTTCAGACCTATCTGCATCTGCTGTTACTAGATCCCTGCCCGATCCAGCAGTGAGCCCACATTTTCCTTCTTATTCTTTTGCTGCAACTGAAGCAGCAGCAGCTCTTCTTCATGCCCTTGACATCCCCTGCAAGTRTCTAYCCTTGGGCAGCTTTRGCTTCCYGAACACCATCCCTGCTTTGCTGGACAATGGTTCTGAATTTCTCCACTGCAGCGTCTCCCTCCTCCTGCTTCCTCCATGCTGCCTTCTTGCCCTGGAGCTCATTCCTGAGCTCCCAGTATAGCCAAGCCGATCTCCTGAGATGTCTGCAAGTTTTACTGAGTATTGGGATGGACCATTTTTGTGCTTGGCAGGTGCTGAACTTAAAGACCTCCTGGCTTTCCTGAGCTCCTGGGCCCTTCAGAGCTGCCTCCCATGGGATTCCCCCACCAGTCCCCTCAACAGGCCCAAGTCTGCTCCTCTGAAGTCCAGGGTCTGTACTCCGCTACTATCCTTCCTCACTCCGCTCAGGATCTGGGACTCCACTTCTCATGATCACTGTAGGAAAGTATGACACTGACTATCCCACCCCTGACCAGTTCCTCCCTGTTTGAAATTTCCAGATAAAACAAAGCATCATGAGTACTGGCCCATCTGGCAGCTGTGCTAAGTTGTCCTGATGCCCTCCAGAAACCTCCTGGCCTGCTTGCACTCTACTGTTTGCCCTTCCAGTTCATGCCAGGGGGATTAAAGTCCCCTCAACAAGAACCAGGGCCTGTGATCCACAGATTTGCTCCGGTTGCTGCTCTTAAAGGAGACTGCATCCACCTCCTCACCCTGATTAGGTGGTCTGTAGCTCCCACCATGATGTCAGCCCTACTGTGATGCTCACCCACAAGCACTCACCCAAACCCTTGCCTCTCCCATGCAAGAGCTCCACACATCCGAGCTGCCCCTCCACACAAAGGTAATGCCCCTGCTCATCTTCCCTAACAGTCTCTCCTGGAGAACTTGTACCCTACCAGCACAGCCCTCCAGTCATGTAAGTGGTCCCAACACATCTCAGTTATTCCAATGATGTTGCAGTCCTGTGACAGCTTGTGCTCCTGGCTGTGCCCCAGGCTGCATGCACTTGCATATATTTGGGTGGTAGAGCCTTAGCTGTGGCTCACAGAGAACGCACTGGTTGTGACGAAACCTGTTACCAAGAGCCAAAGACACTGTGTGTGCAGTGGCCCCACTTCAGAGCAGAGCCATGCTGGCCTAGATAGCAGGTGGCAATGTAATGGTGAAAGGAGGTTCCCAATGAGAGAGCAAAGCCTGCAGTGCCCAAGGCCAGTGAGAGACAGAGCTGAGCTGTGCCAAAATGGCAGGAGAAGGGTTGGCTGCCTGAGCTGACTCTGCGGCACCTTGGTGCCCTGTGACAGAAGTGAAGCAATCTCCAGGCAGGACAAGAGGCGCCTGAAGAAGTCCCTGGGCCTGGGCAGCCTGTGATCCAGGCACCCTTTGGTCACCATTAGCCCATTCCCTGTTCATATCATCTGGGACGGAGAAGAGTTTCAGGGGGACGAGAGCAAGACAGGTTTTAGTGTGCAGAGACTAGACAGAGACCTTGGTGGGACGTGTGGCCCATTTATGCAGCACGCTTGGATGCAGACAGTACAGACTTTGCCTGAAGGCAGTGGTGGGATCCAGTTGTTTCAGCACTGGTAAGAAACCTGAGATATCCTGGGGCACTTGCCCAGCAACCAGTACAAAGGGGCCATCGTTTTCCTAGAGGTCTCAGGTTCTGTCTGCTAGAAACACATGAATGTCCTGGACACACCAGGTACCTGACATGGCCCTGCAGGCCTATTTCTGTGTCACTGAATCAAGTGCCTGCGCTGAATGACATCAACTGTTTGCAATGTCGGGATCTGCATGTGTCTCAGCTTCCTAGTGAGTGGAGCTCTGGTCGCAGTGGGCATCTAGAATCATTGCAGGTGGCCAAGGCAATTTCCTGCCGGGTCCCCACCTCATGCTCCAGAAGGATGTGGGTCTCACAGTTGCTCCATCAGAGCAAGTAGACACTGGCACATGCCTTGGACCACCCCTGTCTCTTCAACTGTCACCAGGTGTTTGTGTGTGAGCAACTGACTCCCACACTCCATCTCCAGTAATTATAATGGGAGCATAGACCAAGATCTTGCAGGCAGACATCCATGCTGTGCTCACTTCTGCCTGGGCAAGGGGACTCCCACCTCCTGTGTGCTTTTTGTGGAGCTCACGGGAAGGATCTGAATGCTATTTCAGCCCAGGGCCTTCTAAAGCACCCTGAGAAGCCCAAACTGACTCATCCAAATCAACATGGGACAATGAGCTCCCTTCCTGTCCTCATCTAGGTGTCCTCCCTAACTAAGAGATGGGAATAGGGKCTTCCTGAGTAGGAAGTTTCCACCTCTTGCAGATAAACATCGTCTGATGAGATAAATTGCAATGCTAGAATCAGTCTTCCTTCAGTGCTTAGAGAGGGACTATCAGTGATTATTTTAGTTTATTCCAGCGAACATTTCCCAGGAGGAGGGAGCACAAGGGACAGAGAAAGTCATGATTTCAGCTGGGCCACACTGTTGCTGAGTGAGGTGAGGCTCCTGGGATGGAGAAAGCTCATGGCAAGTGGGCAGCACTGCCCAGAGACAGCTGTGTGCAGGAGCAGCTCCTCTGCAAAGAGCAGCAGGGCTCCAGGCACTGCCTGCTGCTGCTGACATGAGAGGAGAGAAGGCAGAGAGAAGTGCAAGGCAGTGTGGAGTGGGAGGAGAGAGGAGAGCTCCTTGTGGGGGAAATCTTCACAGCCCCTGACATGGTAAGTCTCTGGCTGCAGGACCATGCTACTGAGGTTCGTGGAGGGGTCTTCTGAACTCATCCCATCCCATCACTGATAGGATTTTTAGCTTCTCTCTCCTGCCTTCTCCAGTGAAGAGGAGGTGCTTCAGAGCAGGCATTCTCTACCACACCATTTCAGGAACAGGGCATCCTACTCCCTTCTCCCAAGGAAGCTGTAGGGGTTTGAAGCCGGGGTGTGCACACAGCTCTGCCCAGTGCTGTAACTCGGAGGAGTGTTCCTGTGCCCCAGGGTGCTGCGTTCCTGACTAAATGACTCTGCCACCCGCGAGGGTCAGCACTCAGCCTGCCCAGGGAGCTCCCCATGGCACTGCGGGGAGAAGCTCTGGGTGGGAGGAATGACCTCTGTCAGGGCAGGGTCATTCTCCCATTGACAGGGTGCTGTGTGGGTCAGGGCTGCTCACAGCTCTAGCTCATGCACAGGACATTTCTGAGAGGACTTTTCAAAAGGAAAGTGAAGGCAGGGATTTCCTGAAAGAGAAACCAATTTCCTGAGATGGTGCTTTACATTTCCTACCACCTGGCAAGAAGAAAATGGAAAGGGAGCTGTCAGGCTTGGACAACAGACTGAGACTCATGAACAGTTTCCTGGAGCAGACAACGTGTCTGCTAGGAACTTCTGAAAGTCCCTCCAGCCACCCCTTAATCTATAGACAGCACCACCTTCCCCTTTGCTGGCCTCATCTGGGTTTATGTGACCTGCTCCTTAGCACCTGCAACCATGGGGATGGCCCTGGGCAGTGCCCTGCTACTGGGAGGTTTCTGCAGGGCAGACCTGAGCTCCCTGAGGGAGGTGTCAGCACTGCAGGGCCTGACCATGACCTGCTCAACTCCATCCACCCATAATGTTTCTGATTGCACTTTCCTCTCATTGCCTGCCCATCTCTGCTGCCTGGAGCTGTCCCTGCTGGCAGCTCTTTCTCTGTCCCAGTGTCTTTTCCTGCTCGGTGCTCACAGACCCCCTCCCACCCTCCTTGTGCTCATTCCTGCCCTCCACAAACATCCCACAGGCAGGGCCCTGTCCAGGGGCATCTCTGTGATTGCAAGGAGGAGGTCAGGCAAACCCTCATGAGGCCAAGAAGGTGGTGGTGGTGCTGTCTGTAGGCTGAGGAGGGGATGAAGGGACTTGCTGAGGTTTCTCTCAGAACTTCTGGGGGTGTTCAGCTGCAGTTAAGACACCGGCCCTGTGTGTCCTGCATGGTGTTCCCTTCCTGCCAGTGAGAAGCCCCAATCCTCTTCCAGCCTGTGAGGCTCCTGGCAATGCATTTCATCACGTTGGGGAATGAGCTGACTCTCCTT
>NW_020448015.1:0-1176 GCF_003343035.1 Apteryx rowi | reverse complement strand
TGTCACTCTGCCAAGGCAATGTTGTGGACCAGTTCTTCTGTGAGATTCCCCCACTCCTCAAGCTCTCCTGCTCAGACTCCTACCTCAGGGAAGTTGGGCTTCTTGTGCTTACCGTCTGTCTATCTTTGGGGTGTTTCATTTTCATTGTGCTGTCCTACGTGCAGATCTTCACTGCTGTACTGAGGATCCCCTCTGAGCAGGGCCGGCACAAAGCCTTTTCCATGTGCCTCCCTCACCTGGCTGTGGTCTCTCTGTTTATCAGCACTGTCTTCTTTGCTTACCTCAAGCCCCCCTCCATCTCCTCCCCAGCTCTGGATCTGGTGCTGGCCATGCTGTACGCAGTGGTGCCTCCAACAGTGAACCTCCTCATCTACAGCATGAGGAACAAGGAACTCAAGGAGGCACTGAAGAAACTGGTTCGGCTGGTACTGTTTCAGCAGCAATAAGCTGCCCATCTCTCCTCACAAGTGATTTCCAAGCGATGTCAGGCAACGTTTGTGGTCCGGACATTCTATCTGGGATAAGCGTGTTTGTACACAAACGTCTGAATTCATCTCCAGAGGCACAACCCCCTTCTGTCTGACTCAGAGGCTTTGTGTAAATTTGCTGAACACTGTCAGAGCTGGCCTCCCTTGCAGCATCTCTGTAATAAAAGGAGATCTCCTCAGCACAGTGCCTGAAGTTTGGGCTCTTCTTCCCAAGCTGGAGCCAAGAATGTGCTCAGGGAATTGCACTCGAAAAGCCCCTTTTGCCATGCCTGGGTTTTCCATGGGCTAAGGGGGATGCGCTCATAGGGTGATGTGTTAGGGTGCCCAGTGGGTGCCCAGGGCCCCTGGGGAGGGTGAGTGCTCAAGCGGTATCTCCTGGGGACTGTCTCACATATTAGAGGGCTGGTGACAGATTCCTATCCTGGAAGGGAGTATGGAGCCACCTGGAGAGCACAGGAGATCTCCAGGGTCAGCACGTGCCTATGATGGCCAGTGAGTGGAGACTCCCAAAACCATGTGGAGTCACCTAAGGGTAAAGGGCCAAATGAGGAATGCACCAAATCTCAGGAGAGGGAGTGGGCTGGGTCTAATGACACCTCTGAACACATCCTGAACAATGTGAAATGCCCTGTGATTGCTCCAAGCATCCTCCACAGCCACAGAGCCTGGGGAGGGGGGTGTCAGGTGC
>NW_020448014.1:16353-17913 GCF_003343035.1 Apteryx rowi | reverse complement strand
GACAACCCCTTCTTCATGGTGGCATCCCATGGCACCCCCCTGCTGCATGGTGGCACCTGGGGACAACCCCTTCTTCATGGTGGCATCCCATGGCACCCCCCTGCTGCATGGTGGCACCTGGTGACATCCCCTTCTTCATGGTGGCATCCCATGGCAACCCCCTGCTGCATGGTGGCACCTGGGGACATCCCCTTCTTCATGGTGGCATCTCCATGACACCCCCCTGCTGCATGGTGGCACCTGGGGACATCCCCTTCTTCATGGTGGCATCCCATGGCACCCCTGGGCACCCCCTGTCACCCAGTGCCACCCCTTGGCAGCCCCCGTCCCAGCCGGTGCCCCGCGGTGCCCCCGGCGGGCGCTGATGGGCGCGTGCCCGCAGGGAGGTGCTGGGGGACCCCGAGGTGGGGGCCCTGCTGCAGGCGCAGGACCTGGGGCCCCTCCTGGACCCCGAGACCCAGCGGGGCCTCGAGAGCTCCTGCATCGCCGCCGTGAAGGTGGGCACCGCGCCGCCACCGGCACCGGCACCGGGGCGCGATGGGGACGGGATGGGCACCGGGATGGGCACTGGGATGGGGGCACGATGGGACTGGGATGTGCACCAGGATGGGCACTGGGACGGGGACATGATGGGACTGGGATGCACACTTGGACAGGCACTGGGATGGGGACATGATGGGACTGGGATGGGCACTGGGATGGGGGTACGATGGGGACAGGATGGACACCGGGATGGGCACTGGGATGGGGGCACGATGGGACTGGGATGTGCACCAGGATGGGCACTGGGATGGGGACATGATGGGACTGGGATGGGCACTGGGATGGGGGCACGATGAGGACAGGATGGACACCAGGATGGGCACTGGGATGGGGGCATGATGGGACCAGGATGGACACTGGGACGGGCACTGGGACAGGCACTGGGATGGGGGCATGATRGGACCAGGATGGGCACTGGGATGGAGACCTGGATGGGCACTGGGATCGGGACCAGGACAGGCGCTGGGATGGGGGCATGATAGGACCAGGATGGGCACGTGATGGGCCCTGGACCCTGAGACACGCATGTGACAGGTGGGCACGTGGAGAGCACGGGGACGAGCCTGTGGTGGGTGTGGGGATGGGCACCACGGTGGGCATGGGGACAGGCATGTGGTGGGCATGGGGACGGGCACCGTGATGGGTGTCGTGTCCCCCCAGGCGAAGGTGGAGGTGGCCATGACGCAGGAGCTGCAGCTCAGCGAGGACACGTGGGCCGAGGAGGCCACCAGCGACGAGCTCGAGGAGGGCCTGGCCACCCGCGTCATCGGGGTACGGCCGCGCTGGGCACCGCGTCGGGAGCCACCCCTGGGCACCCGCCCCGCTGTCCCCGTCCCCTGGGGACACAGCGCCCCACGGCGCTGCCCTTCTCTTGGACCCCCGAGGAGATGTCCTGGATCCCCCCTTTGGGGAGTTCGGGGTGGCTGGATGCTCTGGGGTGATGCCAGGGTGGCCCAGGGGATCCCAGGGTGGCCCATGGGGATGCCATGGTGGCCAGGTGGCCCATGGGGATGCCAG
>NW_020448014.1:14717-15681 GCF_003343035.1 Apteryx rowi | reverse complement strand
GTGGGGCTGAGCCGTGCCCGGTGCCCCGCAGTTTCCAGCGCAAAGTGGAACGGTTCCTGGAGGCTCCCGGCGATGCCACCCCCATGGACGGTGCCACCGGCAGGGCCATCGCCCTGGTCAACTGCTGTCCCCCATTCAGGTGAGGGCATGGTGGCCAGGTGCCCCATAGGGATGCCGTGGTGGCCAGGTGCCCCATGGGGATGCCAGGGTGCTCCCTGGGGATGCCATGGTGGCCAGGTGCCCCATGGGGATGCCAGGGTGCTCCCTGGGGATGCCATGGTGGCCGGGTGCCCCATGGGGATGCCAGGTGCCCCATGGGGATGCCATGGTGGCCGGGTGCCCCATGGGGATGTCAGGGTGCCCCATGGGGATGCCATGGTGGCCGGGTGCCCCATGGGGATGCCAGGGTGCCCCATAGGGATGCCGTGGTGGCCAGGTGCCCCATGGGGATGCCGTGGTGGCCGGGTGCCCCATGGGGATGTCAGGGTGCCCCATAGGGATGCCGTGGTGACCCATGGGGATGCCAGGTGCCCCATGGGGATGCCGTGGTGACCGGGTGCCCCATGGGGATGCCAGGTGCCCCATGGGGATGCCGTGGTGGCCAGGTGCCCCATGGGGATGCCAGGGTGCTCCCTGGGGATGCCATGGTGGCCAGGTGCCCCATGGGGATGCCGTGGTGACCGGGTGCCCCATGGGGATGCCAGGTGCCCCATGGGGATGCCATGGTGGCCAGATGCCCCATGGGGATGCCAGGGTGCTCCCTGGGGATGCCATGGTGGCCAGGTGCCCCATGGAGATGCCAGGTGCCCCATGGGGATGCTGCGGTGACTGGGTGCCCCATGGGGATGTCGTGGTGGCCAGGTGCCCATTGGGGATGCCAGGGTGCCCCATAGGGATGCCGTGGTGGCCAGGTGCCCCATGGGGATGCCAGGGTGCCCCATAGGGATGCCGTGGTGGCCAGGTG
>NW_020448014.1:10931-14634 GCF_003343035.1 Apteryx rowi | reverse complement strand
GGGATGCCGTGGTGGCCAGGTGCCCCATGGGGATGCCAGGGTGCCCCATAGGGATGCCGTGGTGGCCAGGTGCCCCATGGGGATGCCATGGTGGCCGGGTGCCCCATGGGGATGCCGTGGTGGCCAGGTGCCCCATGGGGATGCCAGGGTGCCCCATAGGGATGCTGCGGTGGCCAGGTGACCCATGGGGATGCCAGGTGCCCCATGGGGATGCCGTGCTGGCCAGGTGCCCCATGGGGATGCCAGGGTGCCCCATAGGGATGCTGCGGTGGCCGGGTGCCCCATGGGGATGCCAGGGTGCCCCATAGGGATGCCGCGGTGGCTGGGCACCTCGTCCCCCCGCCGCCCCGCGCCCACCGCCGCCGTCCCCAGGGCCTTCGTGGAGCGCCTGGTGCAGTTCGGGCACGCCGAGAGCGAGGAGCTGCGGCGGCAGGCCCACGCCACCCTGGACAAGGTGGCCCGGCTCTGCAACCACGTCCTCACCCAGCGCCTCTTCGAGGACCTCAAGGTGCCGAGGCAGGCAGGGGGCCGGGGCGGGTGCCGGGCTCCGATGGGGACGTGCCCGGCAATGTCCCAGGGCAGGGCACAGGGACAGGGCTGTCACCGTGCCCATCCTCACCTGGGGGCCAAGCATGGGTGATGCTCAGCGGTGGCCTGGGATGGTGCCCATGGGTGTCCCGGGGATGGTGCCCATGGATGCCCTGGAGCCGGTGCCCATGGATGCCCCAGGATGGTTCCCATGGGTGCCCCAGGTCCAGTGTCCATGGGTGCCCTGGGATGGTGCCCATGGGTGCATCAGAGATGGAGCCCATGGGTGCCCCAGGGTGGATGTCCATCAGTGTCCTGGAGCTGGTGCCCATGGGTGCTCTGGGCTTGGTGCCCATGGGTGCCATGGGTCCGGTGCCCGTGGGTGCTGAGCCTCGCCCCCCCCGCCCCACAGCCCTACTTCCACAAGCTGATGAAGCGCAAGTGGCTGACGAGCTCGGAGGCCTTCGACAACATCGTGCTGCTCATCACCAGCTTCGCCCAGAAGCTGCGCCCGCTGCGCCCCGAGCCCTACCAGGTGGGGCCGGGCGCGGGGGGCACCCGGTGTGGGCACGGGGTGCAACCGGTGCATGCACAGGATGCAACCACCATGTGCATGGGGTGCAACCGGTGCATGCATGGGGTGCAACCACCACGTGCATGGGGTGCAACCAGCACGTGCATGGGGTGCAACTGGTGCATGCACAGGGTGCAACCACCACGTGCACGGGGTGCAACCAATGCATGCATAGGGTGCAACCACCACTGCATGGGGTGCAACCGGTGCATGCATGGGGTGCAACCAGTGCATGCACAGGATGCAACCACCACCCCTCCTTTCCCCGCCGCCCTGTGCACCCAGGTGCTGGTGAACGAGGTGCACCGGCGGGTGCTCATCGAGTACGTGCGCCCRCTGCTGCAAGCCCGCCTGGTGTGCACCTCGGCCAAGATGCGGGCCCGTGTGGCCGCCCGCCTGGGCGACGAGGCCCGCCAGCTCCGCGAGCTCTTCGGGCGCCTGGTGAGCTCATGGGTGGCAGTGCCGGTGCCAGGTGCTGGGGGCGGGGGGGGCCGGGGCCGCCGGGACCCGGTGCTGAGCCCCGCTGCGCCCGCAGGACTCGGCGTCTCCCTGGCTGGACTCGGCGGTGCCGCGGCTGCGGGAGCTGCTGGTGCTCGAGGACACGCCGTCGCTGCAGATGGAGGTGGCCGTGCTGGTGCGCGACTTCCCCGACGTGCGGTGAGCGCTGGCGATGGCAGGGGACGGCACCCAGGGGTGGCGGGGACGGGGGGGGGGGACCCGGGCTGTGGCAGGTGCTTGGGGACTGCAGCAGGGTGGCATGGCCAGGGAGGACGTGGTGACCCCCAAAGGGGACCGGAGCAGGGTGGCACAGCCAGGGAGGACACCATGTCCCCAATGGGGACCGGATCGGGGTGGCACAGCCAGGGAGGACATTGTGTCCCCAGTGGGGACTGCAGTGGGGTGGCCTGGCCAGGCGGCACATCATGTCCCCTAATGGGGACCAGCCAGGCAGGACATCATGACCCCAGTGGGGACCAGAGTGGGCAGGACCCCATGTCCCCATAGGGACTGGGGCAGGACACTGTGTCCCCAATGGGGACCGGAGCAGGGTGGCATGGCCAGGCGGGACCCCAAGTCCCCATAGGGACCAGGGCAGGACCCCGTGTCCCCAGTGGGACCTGCGGCACGGTGGCATGGCCAGGCAGGACGCCGCGGTCCCGCGGGGACCGTCCCCGTGGCTGACCTTCCCGGCAGCCACCACCCCCCATTCCCGGTCCTTCCTGGCCGCCCGCCGGGAAGCGCCTGGGCCGGCGGCCACCACCGCCCCGAGCCAACTCCCATCCCCGTGCTGGGGTCACCCGCGGCCACCCGCGCTGCCACTGTCCCGCGTGTCCCCCCCATCCCGGCCGGTGGCACGCGGTGGCCCGGCGGGACGCCACCGATTCCCGGGCACGGGGCCAATTTCCACCGCGGTGGCGGGAGCTTTAAATAACCGCCGCGCCGGTGGCCGGGACGGTGGCCCGTCCCCACGAGCGTCCCCGCGGGCGGCAGGAGGAAGCACGTGGCGGCGGTGCTGGACGTGCGAGGGCTGCGGAGCCAGGCAGCGCGCCAGGAGATCCTGGCCGTGGTGAAGGACCTGGAGCAGGGCGAGGGCGAGCCGGCGCCGCCGCGCGAGCGCGCCTTCTTCTCCGAGATCGCCGTCACCCGCGAGGTGCGCTGCCTGCCCTTCAACCTGCAGCGCCTGGCGCGCCTCTCCCGCCTCCGCCTGCGGCGCCCGCACCTCGCCGAGCGGCGCGCCCAGGCCCGTCTCTGAGCGCCGCCGGAGCGGGGCAGCGCCGTGCACCGGGGCTGGGTGCAGCGCTGTGCACCGGGGCTGGGTGCGTGCATTGCACCACGGCTGGGTGCATCACCTTGCATGAGAACTGGGTGCATGCATTGCACCGGGGCTGGGTGCATCACCTTGCACCATGGCTGGGTGCATCGCCTTGCACCAGAGCTGGGTGCATTGCCTTGCATGAGAACTGGGTGCATGCATTGCACCTGGGCTGCATGCATCGCCTTGCACCACAGCTGGGTGCATCGCCTTGCACCACAGTTGGGTGCATGCATTGCACCGGGGCTGCGTGCATCGCCTTGCACCACAGCTGGGTGCATGCATTGCACCAGAGCTGGGTGCATTGCCTTGCATGAGAACTGGGTGCATGCATTGCACCTGGGCTGCATGCATCGCCTTGCAGCACAGTTGGGTGCATGCATTGCACCGGGGCTGCGTGCATCGCCTTGCACCACGGCTGGGTGCATCGCCTCGCACAAGGGCTGGGTGCATGCGTCACCCCATGGCCGGGTGCATCACCTCACCCCAAGGCTGGGTGCTTGCGTCACCCCAGAGCCAGGTGCATGCGTCACCCCAGAGCCGGGTGCGTCGCCCCGTCCCAGCCCAGCCCGCCTCTGCCCCGGGGCCGGGGGGGGGCGCGTGGAGCCCTCGAAACTGTGTATAATGTGGAATAAACGCTGTAATTTAACGCCAGCCCGTGTCCGGGTGCAGTGCTGTCCCTGGGGGTCTGCGTGAGGGTCCCCAACGGGGCTGGGGACACGGCACTGTTCCCGTGCACAGGGATGGGGACACGTGCAACACCATGCACAGGACTGGGGACATGGAAC
>NW_020448014.1:8987-10236 GCF_003343035.1 Apteryx rowi | reverse complement strand
GGGGATGGGAAGCCCAGGGCTCCGGGACACCCTGGCCTGGCTCCATCCCGCCCCACCCGGAGCTGGCGCGGGCTCCGGCTGGGCTGAGTCGGCCGGATCCGGAGCCCCACGGGACGCAGTGTCCGGGCCCGCGGCTCGGTTGGGGGGGGGGGATGGTGGCCCCCCGTGGCCCCGGCGCCCCTTCGGCCACCCACTGCTGCCACGAGTGCGTCGGGGCTCAGCGGGGCCGTGCCAGGGATGGGGGAGCCACGGGGATGGGGATGGGAAAGCCATGGGGATGGGATGGGACAGGATAAACATGGGGACAGGATGGGACAGGATAACCATGGGGACGGGATGGGATAGCCATGGGGATGGGATGGGAAAGCCGTGGAGATGGGATGGGATAACCATGGGGACAGGATGGGATAGCCATGGGGATGGGAGAGTCATGGGGATGGGATGGGATAGCTGTGGGGATGGGGATGGGATAGCCATGGGGATGGGATGGGAAAGCCATGGGGATGGGAGAGTCATGGGGATGGGTTGGGACAGGATAGCCATGGGGATGGGATGGGAAAGCCATGGGGATGGGATAGCCATGGGGATGGGACAGGATAGCCATGGGGAAGGGATGGGATAGCCATGGGGACGGAATAGCCATGGGGATGGGTTGGGACAGGATAGCCATGGGGAAGGGATGGGATAGCCACGGGGACGGAATAGCCATGGGGATGGGTTGGGACAGGATAGCCGCGGTGACGAGGACGTGATGCATCTCCGCGTCCCCCCCTTTTGCGGCTCGGCCCCCCCTGGGCCCGCGGGCGCCRCGGCAAAAATAGGCGAGTGCCGGATCCGGCCAGGAAGGAGCAAGCGCTAAAAATACGCGGCCCCGGCACGGCCCCGGCAGCAGCGGGGCCAGGGCCACCGTCCCCCCCTCGCCGGTGCCGTGGGAAGGGGCCGGGCAGAGCCGGTGGCGGCGGCGGCGGGCGGAAACGCCAGCGCCGYGCCGGGGGTCGGGGCGGCGATGGTTATCTGCGGGAAGGGCAGGAAAAGCCGGAGCGGAGCTGCATTTCCGCCAAAACAAGCGGCAGCGGCGGCGGCAGCGCCCCGGCTCGCCGGGGGGGCCGGGCACAGGAATATAGGGATGGATCGGGCTGTGCATGGGCACGCCGGACCGGGATGGGGCTGTGCATGGGAATATGGGGATGGATCGGGCCATGCACGGACACACCGGACTGGAATGGGGCCATGCATGGGAATATGGGGA
>NW_020448014.1:4397-7366 GCF_003343035.1 Apteryx rowi | reverse complement strand
TGGGCAAGAACCCCCCCCAAAAGTGGGCAGGGACCCCATACCCTTGGCGCGGGCGCCCCCTGGCGGCCTCCCGCGGGGCTGCAGCCCCCTGGCCGGGGGGGCGTGGCCTTTGGGAGGCGTGGCCCTTTTAAGAGCCCGGCCCGCCAGGTAGGCCCGCCCCCCTTCCTAATTGGCAGGCGGGCGGACCAATAGAAAGGCACAGGGCTGGTAAGAGCAGTGCAGGTCACACACACCCTGCTGCAGGTGTGGAGGGGGCGGGGCTAATGGGGCGGGTCCACGGGAAGGGGCGGGGCCTGGGGCACCCCAGCAGGGCCATAGCTGGGGGACGCCTGGCTGCAGCAGGGCAGTGTTGTCCCCTGTCCCAGTCCCCAGACACCTGGTTCCCCCGGACACCTGGGTCCCTGTGATGCCATGGCCAGGTCTGCACCAGTGTCCTGTCCCTGGGAGCCATGACACCATGTGACATGTCCCTGGGTGCCGTGACACCGGGTGCCGTGTCCCCAGGTGCTGTGACACTGGGTGCCAGGACCCCCAGTGCCATGACATCAGGCACCGTGTCCCCAAATACCATGACCCACGGGCTCTGTGTCCCCAGGACATCATGGCCCTGGAGTGTCGCATCCCCAGGTGCCATGTCCCCAGGAGCTGTGACACCATGTGACATGTCCCTGGGTGCCGTGACACCGGGTGCCGTGTCCCCAGGCGTTGTGACACTGGCTGCCAGGACCCCCAGTGCCATGCCCCTTGGTGCTGTGACATCAGACACCGTGTCCCCAAGTACCATGACCCATGGGCTCCATGTCCCCAGGACATCATGGCCCTGGAGTGTCGCATCCCCAGGCACCGTGTCCCCAAGTACCATGACCCATGGGCTCCGTGTCCCCAGGACATCATGGCCCTGGAGCACCACATCCCCAGGTGCCATGTCCCTGGGTGCTGTGACTCATGGGCTCCGTGTACCCAGGCTCCATGTCCCCATGGCTCCATGTCTCCCAAGGACTTGGTGTCCCCAGAAGCTCCCAGATCCAGGGGCTCCATGTACCCAGGGACCTCCAAACCCTGGACTCTTGTGTTCTCAAGGGCTCCCTTAAGGGACAGGCTCGGTGTCCCCATGGGCTCGGTGTCCCCAGGGGCTCCACATCCCCATGAGCTCCATGGCCATACAAGCTCTGTGTCGCCCTAAGTTCCATGATCCCCCAGAGCTCTGTCTATCCCCACAAGTTCTGTGTCCCCATAGGGCTCCATCTTCCCCATGAGCTCCATCATTCCCATGGGGTTCCATCTTCCCCATGAGCTCTGTGTCCCCAAGAGCTCTGTGCACCCAAGAGCTCCATCTTCCCATGGGGAACCCATGTCCCCAGGAGCTCCATGTCCCCCAGGGCTCAATGGCCTGAGTGCCCCATGGCACAAAGCCCCACACCCAGGAGACCGTCCCCAACCCAGAGCTTGGTGACGCAGAGCCAAGTTGGACCTTCCCCTCACGGAGGGGCATGCGGCGCACCGGAGACAAAGACGAGCCGCAAAGCCGATCCAAAGCGGGTTTTATTGGCCACGTTGCGGATGGGGCGAGCGCGGACGCGGGGGGGGGGGAGGGGCCAGGCCCCCGTAACAGAGTCACAAATACAGCACAGGCAATAATAATAATAATAATAATAAAAAATTAAACATCTCCCGGTGGCGGGCGGCCCCGCGGAGCCGGCCGCACGCAACAAAAATATATATATAATATATATAGAGAGAGAACAGAGTCAATGCTGGCGAAGCTTGGTCACGCGAGAAGGACGGCGCAGGGCGCGGGGGGGAACACAAGCACCGGGGGGCCCTGGGGGCAGGGCAGGGACCCCCTTGGGTGACGGAGATAGGGACACCCCAGGGTGCTAGAGATGCCATGCAGCCTCCTGCAAGGAGGTGGAGATACCTCCAGGGTGATGGGAACATAGCGTTGACATGCCCCCCCCCCCCCAGGGGGGCAGCAATTGGGTACAGGCAACTCCAGTGTGATGGAGATGCTGCTGGGACTGCCAGGATGATGGGGATGTCCCCCATCCAGGGCAGGCAACAGAGAAGCCACACGGACCCTCTTGGGATGATGAAGTTGCATGGACACCTCTGAGCGACAGAGATGCCAAATGGACTTCCAGAGCAGTGGAGATGCCACATAGACCCTCTTGGAATGATGGAGAGGCCACATGGACACCTCTGGCCAATGGGAACACCAAATGGACTCCCAGGGTGATGGAGATGACCCCCCCCAAGGTGCCAGAGACCCTACTAGGGGTGCAACAGAGATAGGGCATGGACCCTCTTGGGATGATGAAGAGGCCACACAGAGCCCCACAGTGATGGAGAGGCCCCGCAAGGCGCTGGAGACCCCACGAGGAGGGCCAGGGAGATACCACATGGACCCTCTTGGATTAATAGAGAGGCCTCATGGACCCTCTTAGGTTAATGGAGATGCAGCATAGACACCTCTAGGGTGTTGGAGATGCTGCAAGGACCCCCAGGGTGGTGGAATGACCCTCCAAGGTGCTTGAGACCCAATGAGGAGGGCAACAGAGATACTGCACAGACCCTCTGGGGATGACAGAGAGGCTGCATGGACACCTCTAGGACAAGGAAGAGGCTGCACAGACCCTCATGGCATGATGGAGAGGTTGCACAGACACCTCCAGGACAAGGGAGATGCTGGACAGACACCTCTTGGGATGATGGAGAGGTTGCACAGACACCTCCAGGGCAAGGAAGGTGCTGCACAGACCCTCATGGGATGATGGAGAGGCCACATGGACCCACTGGGACAAGGGAGATGCTGCACAAACACCCCTAGGACAAGGGAGATGCTGCATGGACCCTCATGGGATGACGGAGAGGCTGCATGGACACCTCTAGGATGACGGCGAAGCCACATAGACCCTCTTGGGACGATGAAGACGCCGCACAGACCCCTCCCCCCAGGAGGTGCCAGATCC
>NW_020448014.1:0-4168 GCF_003343035.1 Apteryx rowi | reverse complement strand
GGTGGGGAGGGCACGGGGGGGGGGTAGTTTTGAGGTGGGGGGGGGCGTTCACAACGCGAGTAGCGAGGGAGAATTCAAGGAGTCCGAGGACTGGTCGCTGCTGCTGCTCCGCTGATGCGAGGCTCCGCAGGTCGCTCCCTCTGGGTAGGTGAACACAAACGAAGACGTATAGGAGGGGTTAGGCGGTGCCGGCGCCGGCGGGGCGCCGGGCGCGAAGCAGCAGCTGGGGAAGGGGCCCTCGGCGCCGGGGGCCTGGCTCTGCTGGAAGGGCACCGCCGGCGCGGGCACGGGCACGGGCAGGAAGGCGGCGGGCCCGAACGGCTCCTCTTTGCCCGGCATCCCCAAAGAGCTCACCTCGGCGGCGGCGGCGCTCAGCTCGCCGACGTCCTCGAAGGGGAGCTTGCAGCCGGGCGCGTGGGCCACCAGCACGAACTCCAGGCGCTCCTTCTCCTTCTGCAGCTCGGCGATCTCCGACTCCAGCTCGGCTTTCTCCTCCTCCAGCTGGTCTGTCTCCTGGCAGAGGGAGGAAGAGGAAGGTGAGGATTGAGGGGGGAAAAAAAAAAAAATCAGAGCAGCCCCCCTCTGACAGCAGTGGAAGCCCCCTCTGATGTCTCCAGGCATGGATCTGTCCCCCTCTGAGGGCATCAGCTCCCTGGGATGTCAGCATCCTCCTCTGATGTCCCTAGGCATGGATCCGTCCCTAGGCATGGATCCATCCCTCTCTGATGGCACCAGCTCCTGGGGACATTTGCATTCCCCTCCGACATCCCCTAGCTCCTGGGGACATCGTTGTCCCCATCCAACATCCCCAGGCATGGATCTGTCCCCCTCTGATGGCACCAGCTCCTGGGGATGTCAGCATCCTCCTCCAATGCTCCCTGGCTCCTGGGGACATCATTGTCCCCATCCAACATCCCCAAGCATGGATCTGTCCCTCTCCAATATTCCCCAGCTCCTGGAGACATCACCATCCCCCTACAGTGTCCCTAGGCATGGATCTGTTCTCCTCTGATGGCATCAGCTCCTGGGGACATCAGCATCCCCCTCCAATGTCCCCTGGGAACACCATTGTCCCCATCCAATATCCTCAGGCATGGATCTGTCCTCCCCGATGTCCCCCAGCTCCTGGGGATGTCAGCATCTCCCTCCAGTGTCCCTAGGCATGGATCTGTCCCCTCCAATGTCCCCTGGCTCCTGGGGTTGGCATCATCTCCATCCAACATCCCCAGGCATGGATCTGTCCCCCTCTGATGTCCCCAGTTCCCAAGGACAGCATCATCCCCCCCTCTGATGTCCCTAGGTATGGGCCTATCCCCCTGCGATGTCCCTGGCTCCTGGGGACATCATCCCCCTCCAATGTCCCTAGGCATAGGTCTGCTGCCCTCTGACATCACCAGCTCCTGGGGACATCATCACTCCTCTCCAGAGTCCCTAGGCATGGGTCTGTCCCCCTCTGATGTCCCCAGCTCCTGGGGACATCATCTCCCTCCAATGTCCCCAGATCCTTGTGATCTGCACCCAGTGGCATCACTCTGTCCCCCTCCAACGTTGCCCCAATCATGGTGAGGGGCATCTTCTCCCTCCAACATCCCTGGGCACGAATCTGTCCCCTCTGATGTCCCCAGATCATGGGGACATCCCTGTCACCCTGCAATGTCCCTGGATATCTGTACCCCTCCAGTGTCCCCACATCATGGGGACAAGCTCATCCTCCTGCAATGGCCCTGGGCATCGCTGGTCTCCTCCAATGTCACCAGATCACAGGGACATTAGTGTCCCCCTCTGATGTCCCTGGGCATCAATCTGCCCCCCCCCCCATGACATCTCCAGCTCCAGGGGACATCATCCCCCTCCAACATCCCCAACTGCCTAGGATCTGCACCTGCAGGGATCAGTCTGTCCCCCTCCGGTGTCCCCAGATCACAGGGACATCAGTATCTGACACCCTTAGGGTGGGGTCTGTCCCCCTCTGCCATCCCAGCTCCTGGGGACATCAGCCCCCTCTGATGTCCCTGGGCCTTCCAGTGGCCCTGGCTCCTGGGGGCCCATCATCCCCCTCTGATGTCCCTAGGATGTGAGGACATCATGGTCCCCCTCCAACATCCCCAAACCCTGGGGACACAGTCATCCTCTCTAATGTCCCCAGGATCTGCACTTATAGGGACTGATCTGTCCCCCTCTAATGCCCCCAAGTCCTAGGGACACCACTGTCCCCTACAACATCCCCAGGATCTGCACCCATAGGGGCGATCCGTCCCCTTCCAACGTCCCCAAGTCCTGGGGACATTGCCATCCTCTCTAACATCTCCATTTCCCTGGGATCTGCATCCATGCAGTCTCTGTCCAGCATCCCCGGGATCTGCACCCATGGGAGCGATCTGCTTCCAACACCCCCAAGTCCTGGGGACACTCCTGTCCCCTCCAACATCCCCAGGCCCTGGAGACACCATCATCCCCTCCAATGTCCCCAGGATCTTCAGCCATAGGGAGCTATCTGTCCCCCTCCAACATCTCCAAGGACAGGATGATAGTGTCCTCAGGACAACATCCCAGGATCTGCAGCCATAGGAGCTATCTCTACACCTCCAAAATCCACAAGTCCTGGGGACATCATCACCCTCTCCAATGTCCCCATGTCCCCAGGATATGCACCCATGGGATCCCTGTCCAGCACCCCCAGGATCTGCACCCATAGGAGCCATCTGTCCCCCTCCAAAGTCCAGGGGACACCATTGTCCCCTCCAACGCTGCCAGAATCTGAGCCATAGGAGCAACCTGTCCCCCTCCAGCATCCCTAGGCCCTGGGGACACCATATTCCCCTCCAATGTCCCCCAAGATCTGCAGCCATAGGGAGCAATCTGTACACCTCCAACATCCAAGTCCTGGGGACACCATCGTCCCCTCCAACATCCCCAAGAGCTGCATCATAGGAGCAATCATTCCCCAAGACCTGGGGACACCGCCGTCCCCTCCAACGTCCCCAAGACCTGGGGACACCGCTGTCCCCTCCAACGTCCCCAAGAGCTGCATCATAGGAGCCATCTGTCCCCTTCCAACATCCCCGAGTCCTGGGGACACCATCGCCCCCTCCAACATCCCCTAGACCTGCACCCATAGGAGCCATCTGTCCCCGAGTCCTGGGGGACATCGCCGCCCCCTCCAACATCCCCAAGCCCCCCAGGGTCACCACCATCCCCTCCGACGTCCCCGGCACTCACCGCTTGCAGCCGGTCCGTGAGCTCCCGGCGCCGGTTGCGGCACTTGGCGGCGGCCAGCTTGTTCCTCTCCCGGCGCACCCGCCGCTTCTCCTCCTCCTCCGGCGTCAGCTGCGAGGGTGACAGCGCCGTCAGCCAGGGTGGCACGCCCTCCCCCGAAAAAAAAAAACCCCACCACCCCCAAAATCCCACCGCTCTCCCCCAAAACCCGCATCACGGGGACGCCACTCACCGTCTCCTCGCGGCTGCGGCGGGGCCGGGCGCGCGCGGGGCGGGCGGCCCCCGGCGAGGGTCCCGTGCCGAAGGCTCCCATGCCCGGCGTCGAGTAGCTGGGTCCCGGCAGGTCGTAGGGGTCCACGGGGGCGGCGGAGGGGGGCGGCTGCTGCGGCTGCTGCTGCTGCTGGTGGGCCATGGGCCCCCCCGGCGGCTGYGACTGGGCCACCGAGGAGATGAGGGTGGGTTGCACCAGCCACTGCAGGTCCTGGCTCGTGGTGATGGCCGTCACCGTGGGCACGAAGGAGCCGGGCATATCCCCCAGGCCGCTGCACTCCTGCGGAGACGGGGCACGGTCAGGGCACGGCCGGGGGCACCCGCGGGCGAGACCGCGCTTGCACCCCGCCACTGATGCACGAGACCTCGCTTGCACCGATGCACGAGGTCCCTGTCACCATGGGACCAATGCATGAGACCTCAACTCGCAACCCTTCACGAGGTCCCTGTCATCCCAGCACTGATGCATAAGACCTCACTTGCACCCATGCACAAGACCTTGCTTGCACCCCTGGATGAGGTCCCTGGCACCCATGCATAAGACCTCACTTGCACCCATGCATAAGACCTCACTTGCACCCATGCATAAGGTCCCTGTCATCCCAGCACTGATGCACAAGACCTTGCTTGCACCCCTGGATGAGGTCCCTGTCACCCATGCACAAGACCTTGCTTGCACCCC
>NW_020448013.1:4157-18077 GCF_003343035.1 Apteryx rowi | reverse complement strand
CCGCTGCATGTGTTGGCTGCCTCGCGAACTAACTAACCAGTGCATCTCTTCACTGCCTCACAGAATAACTAACCACTGTGGATGTTGGCTGTCTCACAAACAAGCAGACTGCTGAATCTGTTCGCTGCCTCGCGAACCAGCAAACTGCTGCTTCTGTTTGCTGCCTGGTGAAGAAGCAAACGGCTGCATGTGTTCACTGCCTGCCGAATAAGCAAACTGCTGCATCTGTTCACTGCATCACGAACAAGCAAAGCGTCGCGTCTCTTCGCCACATGGCCAACTAACTACCCGCTGTTTTTCTTCGACGCCTCGCAAACAAGCACACCGCTGCATCTCTTGGATGCCTCGCGCACTGACTAACTGCTGCGTCTGTTTGCTCCCTCACAAACTAACTGACCTCGGCGTCTGTTCGCTGTCTTGCACACTAACTTATGACTACATCTGTTGGCTGCCTCGCAAACTAAGGAACCGCTGCGTCTCTTCCCCTCCTCTCCAACAAGCAAACCGCTGCGTCTCTTCGCCGCCTTGCAAACTAAACGCTGCATCTGTTCACTGCCTCGCAAAAAAGCCGAACGCTGCGTGTATTCGCTGACTCGCAGAAAGCAAACCACGGCAGCTGTTCCCTGCCTGGCAAACAAGCAAACCACGATAGCTGTTTGCCACCTTGCAAACAAGCAAACCAATGCGTCYCTTCGCTGCCTTGCAAACTAATGGCTGCGTCTGTTCGCTGCCTCRCCAACAATCACACCGCTATATATGTTCGCCGCCTGGCCAAAAAGCAAACCACGGCCACTCTTCGCTGCCTGGCGAACACGCAGACCACTGGGTCTATTCGCCGCATCACAAACTAACTAACCACTGCGTCTCTTCCCTGCCTCACAAACTAACTGCTGCATGTGTCTGCACCCTCACGAAGAAGCAAACCGCTGCGTCACTTCACTGCCTTGCAAACAAGCAAACCGCTGCATGTGTTGGCTGCCTCGCGAACTAACTAACCGGTGCATCTCTTCGCTGCCTCGCAGAATGAGTAAGCACTGTGGATGTTCGCTGTCTCACAAACAAGCAAACCGCTGCGTCTGTTCGCTGCCTGCCGAATAAGCAAACTGTTGCATCTGTTCACTGCTTCGCGAACAAGCAAACGGTCGCGTCTCTTCGCCACATGGCCAACTAACTACCCGCTGCTTTTCTTCGACGCCTCGCAAACACGCACACCGCTGCATCTCTTGGATGCCTGGCAAACTAAGTAAATGCTGCATCTTGTCGCTGCCTCGCAAAGAAGCAAACCGCTGCGTCTCTTCGGTGCCTCACAAACTAAACGCTGCATCTGTTCACTGCCTCACAAAAAAGTAGACCACTGCGTGTTTGCTGCCTGGCAAAAAGAGCAAACCACGGCGACTCTTCGCTGCTTGGCGAATACGCAGACCACTGCGTCTGCAGTGAACCAGCCACATTAGGAGCAATGGTCTATCAGGCCCTGAGGCACAAGTGACCTCAAAACCACAAACAGCAGCCACATTACCAGCACTGGCCTATGAGGCACTGAGGCACAAGTGACYTCACAACCACAAACTGCAGCCACATGACCAGCACTGGCCTAGCAGGCACTGAGGTATAAGAGACCTCACAATCAGAAACAACAGGAACATGACCAGCACTGGCCTATGAGGCCCTGAAGCACAAGTGACCTCACAACCACAAAGAGCAGCCACATTACCAGCACTGGCCTTTCAGGCACTGAGGCACAAGTGACCTCACAACAACAAACTGCAGCCACATGACCAGAACTGGCCTATCTGGCCCTWAGGCAAAAGTGACCTCACAATCAGAAACAACAGGAACATGACCACCACTGGCCTATGAGGCCCTGAAGCACAAGTGACCTCACAGCCACAAACTGCAGCCACATCACCAGCAATGGCCTATGACACCGTGAGGCACAAGTGACCTCACAACCAGAAACTGCAGCCACATGACCACCACTGGCCTATCAGGCCCTGAGGCACAAGTGACCTCACAACAGATTGATCCTCTACTTGGGTGTTTAACCGCATCCTCATCTCTGGGACTTTGACAGGGTTTTATTCCTGTTTTAGGAGGAAATCATGCAGTTACTGACAGAAATGTCTTATTATGGGCCTTCCCATGAGGGTTAGCCAACTCACAACTTCCTGCAGTTAGTTTGTCAGGCAGCAGATGCAGCGGTTATTTAGTTTGCAAGGCAGGGAACCGACGCAGTGGTTTGCTTTTCTGCAAGACAGCGAACAGATGCAGCGGTTAGTTAGTCTGTGAGGCAGTGAACAGATGCAGCGCTTAGTTAGTTTGCGAGGCAGCAGTTTGCTTGTTTGTGAGGCAGCGAATGGGTGCAGCGGTTTGCTTTTTTGCGAGGCAGCGAACAGACACAGCATTTAGTTCGCGAGGCAGTGAAGAGACACAGAGGTTTGTTTGCGAGGCAGCGAACAGACGCAGTGCTTAATTAGTTTTAAAGGCAGCAAACAGACACAACGGTCTGTATGTTTGCAAGGCAGCAAACAGATGCAGCAGTCAGTTAGTTTGTGAGGCAGCGAACAGACGCAGCGGTCAGTTAGTTTGCGAGGCAGTGAAGATAAGCAGTGGTTTCCTCGTTTGCAAGGCAGCGAACAGATGCTGCAGTTAGTTAACTTGCGAGGCAGGAAACAAACGCAGCGGTTTGCTCGTTTGCGAGGCAGCAAACAGACACGGACCTTAGTTTTAAAGGAAGCAAAGAGATGCAGCGGTTAGTTTGCAATGCAGCCAACAGATGCAGTGGTTAGTTTTCGAGGCAGCAAACAGACACAGTGCTTAGTTTGTGAGGCAGTGAACAGACACAGCAGTTTGCTTGTTTGCAAGGCAGCGAACAGACGCAGTGCTTAGTTTTCAAGGCGGCGAACTATATGCAGTGGTTTGCTCTTTTGCGAGGCAGCGAACAGACACAGCGAACAGTCAAAGCGGGTAGTTGGTTTGCGAGGCAGCAAACAGATGCAGCGGATTGCTTGTTTGCGAGGTTGGAAACAGACACAGCGGTTAGTTAGTTTGTGAGGCAGCGAACGGACGCAGCGGTTTGCTTCTTTGCGAGGCAGCGAAAAACCACAGTGGTTTGCTTGTTAACGAGGCAGCGAACAGACAGAGTGGTTTGCTTGTTTGCAAGGCAGTGAACAAATGCAGCGGTTATTTAGTTTGCGAGGCAGCGAACAGATGCAGTTGTTAGTTTGCGAGGCAGCGAACAGACGCAGCGATCTGCTTGTTTGCGAGGCAGCTAACAGACGCAGCGATTAGTTTGCAAGGCAGCAAACAGATGCAGTGGTTTTCTTGTTTGCGAGGCAGCAAACAGATGCGGCGGTTAGTTTGCAAGGCAGCGAACAGATGCAGTGGTTTACTTGTTTGCGAGGCAGTGAACAAACGCAGCAGTTTGCTTTTTTGCGAGGCAGCGAACAGACACAGCAGTTAGTTCACGAGGCAGCGAAGAGAGGCAGCGGTTTGTTTGCAAGGCAGCGAACAGATGCAGCGTTTAGTTAGTTTGCAATGAAGCGAACAGACGCAATGGTTACTTAGTTTGCAAGGTAGCGAACAGATGCAGCGATTACTTAGTTTGTGATGCAGCCAACAGACAGCGGTTACTAAGTTTGCAAGGCAGCAAACTGACACAGCAGTTACTTAGTTTACGAGGCAGCAAACAGGCAAAGCAGTTGACTCATTTGTGAGGCAGCGAACAGATGCAGTGCTTAGTTTTAAAGGCAGAGAAGAGACACAGCACTTCGTTAGTTTTAAAGGCAGCAAACAGATGCAGCTGTTTGCGTGTTTGTGAGGCAGCGAACTGACGCAGCAGTTAGTTTGTTAGGCAGCGAAAAGACAGCGGTTAGTAAGTCTGCAAGGCAGGGGACAGATGCAGCGGTCAGTTAGTTTGCGAGGCAGCGAACAGATTCAATGATTAGTTTTAAAGGAAGCGAAGAGACGCAGCAGTTAGTTTGAGATGCAACCAACAGACACAGCTGTTAGTTAGTTTGTGAGGCAGCGAACAGATGCAGCAGTTAATTAGTTTGCAAGGCAGTGAACAGATGCAGCAATTTGCTTCTTTGCAAGGCAGTGAAAAACCACAGCAGTTTGCTTGTTAACAAGGCAGCGAACGGACGAAGTGGTTTGCTTGTTTGCGAGGCAGCAAACAGATGCGGCGGTTAGTTAGTTTGCGAGGCAGCGAACAGACGCAGTGGTTTGCTTCTTTGCGAGGCAGCGAAAAACCACAGTGGTTTGCTTGTTAACAAGGCAGCGAACGGACAAAGTGGTTTGCTTGTTTGCAAGGCAGCGAACAGATGCGGCGGTTAGTTAGTTTGCGAGGCAGCAAACAGGTGCAGTGGATTTCTTGTTTGTGAGGCAGCCAACATACGCAGTGGTTAGTTAGTTTGCGAGGCAGCCAACAGATGCAACGGTTTGCTTGTTTCTGTCGTCCACTCCATCTTTCTACTACCCCATTACTTTGAGGTCAATATGGTTGGTGGAAAGTCCACTGAACTCCACTTGAAGAACACCAAGTTTGCACTTCTTTATTCTTCAGTGGTGATCCATTATCAGATTGCATTACTCTGGGCAAGGGAAAGCAGCGAGCCACCAGTTCAAACCAGCAATGGTTGCTAGACTTGTTGTAGCTCAGGTGGGGAGCACATTCTTTCTACTGCTAATTATTTCTACTCCTGTGAGGATGTATTTCCAGCCTTCAGGTGTTGGCATAAGTCTGGAGGGTGGCCTAGAACAAAAGGCACCCTCTGGTTCCCTTTGTGCTGAGATAAATTCAGCTTTCTTTGCAACAGCTGTGGTCACTCACACCCTATGTTCTTCCCTGAACCTTCTTCCATTGTGGGGATTTATTGATTGGTCACAATGCAATAAGCAAGTAGAGAAAAATTTCTTGGAATATGTTCTAGGATACCAGATTAGAATGCACATAGGTGCCTTTGTCAAAAGAAACACCTATAGCTATGACAAGAGGCTTCTAGACTTAAATAAAGTCAAGTATGAAATTCAAAGAACACAAACTCAAGGGGTTGAAAAAGATTGCATTTATCCTAAAAAAAATTCTCATCAGAGAAATTTCATTTTGAGTTCACATGAGGCTGTTTTGCTTTTGTAAAACACAGGTAAAATGTTTTAAGTTTTACAACAAYTTTTTTAGACAATGGACATGCATCATTTTTCCAATTCTAACCATGCCAGCTGAATAGGCCAACACCCTCCTACTTACATTAGTGGAGGGCATAATTTATACACTGTGTAATGTGCTTCAGCCTGAATCAGTCCAGTCTGCTCATCAGCTGTTTGAACTAAGTTAATGTTGTTCTGAGCCCATTTTGGAGCCCTCCCATTACCCTCTTCGCCAGCAGAACTCCAAAGGGCAATCATCTCTCCAGCACAGAGATGAGAACAGATTGCTGGTGGGATACTGCCTGAAATTGGTGGAGCTCTGTGCAGAGCAAGCAGCTACCTGCAAGCTCCTTTTCTTCACAGAACATAGCTGCAGTTTCTGTTTTGATGGAGCAGCTCAGGCTAGTGTTCATGGTTAGGGCATGGCAGAGCTGTTATTCAGTGTGGCGTGTTTTCATGTTGGATTTGTTGTTTCGTAGAGGCTTGATAATGGAGATCCTCATGCAATTGAGCATGCATTCAAAGTGTTTGAATGGTATTAGAGATAACTCCCTCCCTGAAGTCTGGGCTCCAGAAATGATCAGTTCCACCTACTGTGAATTTGATTGATACTGCATTTGATAGTTTGGCTACGAAACAGAAAAAAAGTGAAAATGTTACTGAACTTGGTCAGTAGGATCTGGGGAAAATGACTTACTGAATACAAATCCCATGGCTAATGTGGCTTGGGCTGTGGGTTGGAGCTCATCTACTAGGGTTGGGGTTAGCTGGGGCTCAGGGGAGGGTTCAGGCTCTGCTCAGGGTTTCTGGGGAGCAATGAAGGCATGGGCTGGATTTTGGTCAGGGCTGGGGATGAGGGCGAGCGCTGCAGGGCTGGGGATGAGGGTGCGGGCTGAGGGCGAGGGCTGGGTGGGAGCTGGGAAGGGGTCACAGCTGTGGGGTAGCTGCGCAGCTGGGGTGGGGTAGGGCCACGGCTGGGGCGTGGCAGGGTCAGAGCAGGGCTGGGGGTGGGTCGGGCTGTGGATGGGGTGGGGCAGAGTCAGAGCGGGGTGGGGGGCAGGGCAGGGCAGTGTCAGAGCAGGGCTGGGGGCAGGGTAGGGCTGCAGCTGGGGCAGGGCAGGGTCAGAGTAGGGTTTGGGGTGGGGCAGGGCCAGAGCAGGGCAAGGTCAGAGCAGGGCTGGGGGTGGGGCAGGGCTGTGACCATGGCAGGGCAGGGGCAGGGGCAGAGTGGGGCACAGCCCGGCCAGGCCTGGAGTCAGGGACGCACACAGCCTGCACACCCCCTGCCTGGCCAATCAGCTAGCGAGGGGAAGCAGCGAGCCAGTGGGTGCCTGGGAAGGGCGGGGTGTGCCATGAGCGACATGCAGACTGCCCAATGGCATGCCCCAATGGGGGTTGTCCCTGCTCCTCAGGCCCCAGGCCAGCATGGTGCACCGCCCACTGCTCCTCACCTACTGCGCCTGGACCCGGGCTCGCCTGGGCTGGGCTGGTGGGCGAGTTGGGTGCAGTGTGGGCATCTGCCCCACAGCTGCACCGGGAATGGCCTGCTGTGCTCCCCATCCCGCCGTGGCGTGGCCCGGCTGTCAGCCCTGTCCTTGGCAATGGCACAACCCATCTGCCCCTCCAAAACCCCCCCGGCCATGGCCCTGGCCCAGGAGTTTGGTGCTGCCAAGGACAAAGTCCTGTTTCTGCAGCTGCCACGTGCCTGAAGGTCTCGCCTGTGTGGAGGGAGACGTGGTGAGGACCATCCTGGTGCCCCACAGAGCCAGCTGCCAGGGGGAGAACTGGGCACCAAGGTCAGAGGTTTTCAGGCAGCACCAGCTCCCGTGTGCTCAGAGCTGGGGCTCACCAAGACARATCGTCTCTTTCTAATGATCCCTGAGGAGCGGTTTGTTCTGGATCTCCAGGTTCAACCCATCCCTGTATCCCCTCGGCATTTCCCTGGGTCATGGCTGTTGTTGTGGGTGTCAAAGATATTGATGTTGTGGGTCACGAAGATGACTGAAAGGTTGGAGCATCTCCCATAGGAGGAGACGCTGCGAGAGCTGGGACTGTTCTGCCTGGAAAACTGTTAAAGAAGTTTCTTGACCCTAGGTTTCCCGAAGCAGAGTCTCAGATGCGGAGTATACAAATTGATTTACTCTAAGTGATACAGCAGCAAATAACAGCTCGAGCTGGGTACCTGCAGAGAGGGACCCTGAACAAAGAAATTCCTGGGCAATTATAACCTTACAATCTAAGTTTTGCACCCTTCATGTGATAGTTCAGAACCAATTGTAACATTAAGGTCTGGGGTCTTCCCGTTCCTCATTGGGTCCCTTCACTGTCTCCAGGTGGGGCCTTCCTTTTCTTATCTCTGCAGCTGTGGTTGTAACTCCCTTATCTTCCAGCTTGAACCAGCTCTGGGGCCCTCTTTCACTAAACTAGGTAATATCTAGGTGAAAGTTCACAGCTTGCAGCCTAAGGCTTCAGCAAATTTAGCTACTAACGGTAAGCAAGTTATGCTAAGCCATTAACTCTAGACAGCTTCAGTCAATATTCTTAACAAAAATGGACTGCTGGTGGGGATCTTTTCAGGGTGTCTAAATATGTGATGGGAGGGTGTAAGGAAGGCGGAGACCATTGTTCTGAGTGGTTCACAGTGGTATCCACTGAGAGGAGGAGAGGCAATGGGCACAAAAAGGCAAACCAGGAAATTCCACCTGAATGTAGGAAAACACTTTTTCACTGTGAGGGTGGTTAAACAGTGGAAGAGGTTCCCCAAGAGTTTGTGGAGTCTCGACTCTGAGATACTCCAGACCCGCCTGACCCGGTCCTGGGCAACCTGCTCTAGATGCCCCTGCTTGAGCAGGGGGCTTGGACCAGGGGATCTCCAGATGTCCCTGCCAACATTGTCTATTTTGACATTCTGTGAAAACAACAAAACTCACACCCAAAACAACCATTCAAAGAAAAAAATGAAGTAGCCCAAGGGTTGCTAGCAACAACTAGATTGGCTCAGTTGCTTTCAGTGTTTGTGGAAGTGGAGGGGAAAGAAAGAGGGTTTTTAATTCCAGGTCTGATGTTTTCATACCATGTTCATTAAGAAAAAAAAAAATCACTAGTCAGGATATCAGGATGGAGGCAGCTGTGATGTTGCTGACAGGAGGTCAAAGGACTACAGCAGAGGGGCCTGGAGGCAGCAGCCACCTCATCTGCCTTGTGCAGCTGAATTTGTCCATGCACTTGTTCCTTGGGCTGCCCTTGGGAGAGGCTTTTGCTCTCTCTGCTGAGTGGGAGAGCCTGGGAAAAGCAGTTGCTGAGCTGAGATGCTGAGCATCAAGTGTTGGGGGCACTCGCTTGGTCTGGTGGAAGTACTGGAGGTATTGGGGGGTTGTTTTCTTTCTTTTGGGGGGAAAAATTTCCTGATGTGAAGGAGCAAAGATTAGTTCTAGACTAGAAGTGACKAGGATGGATGTCCATGAGTCTGTTCTGCACCTTCCTTAGTCCTTGCATTTCTATTTATATGTGGCCAGATGCAAAGGACCTTGTACTTCCTTTTCCTCCTTTGGAAAACACTTCTGATAGTGGTGCACCTTCTTGTCTCCAGGGCCGTGTTGGCCAACTCCTTGCTCACAGCAATCCATGCACTGCCATCAGCTCCTGCCTCCAGGCGAAACAGTCCCAGCTCTCTCAGCCTCTCCTTGGCTGAGAGATACTCCAGACCCGTAGTCATCTTTATAGCCCTTTGCTGGACTCTCTCCAGAAGGTCCATGTCTTTCTTGTACAGGAGAGCCTAGATTTGGACACAGAACTCCAGGTGTGGCCTCACCAATGCTGAGTAGAAGGAAAGGATCACCTCCCTCAGCCTCCTAGCAATGCTTTCTCTAATGCAGCCCAGGATACTGTTGGCCTTCTTTGCCACAAGGGCACATTGCTGGCTCATGACCAACTTGTCCACCAGGACCCCCGGGTCCTTCTCTGGAAAGCTGTTCCTCAGCTGGTCAGTCCCCAACCTGTCCTGGTGCCTGGGGATATTTCTTCCCATGTGCAGGACTTGGCATTTCCCATTGCTGAACTTCATGAGGTTCCTCTGTGCCCATTTCTCCAAACTGCCAAGGTCCTCAGAATGGCAGCAGAACCATCTGCTGAATCAGCCACTCCATCTATCATCTGCAAACTTGTCTAGGATTCATCACCCAGGTCATTACTGAAGTTGTTAAACAATGTTTGCTAAATTGCTATTAGGATTCCTTCTGGACTGCCTCCCTTTGGCTGTGCTCCCACATAACCCCAAGAGGTACCCTAAGGCAGAATTAGTCCAGGTACTGCTCTAATGCATGGTGTGGCTGGGATTTTCTGTCATCGCCTTCCTCCAGTTTTCCCAGTCCTTCCAAATGATCCTTGCTCTTGCCCCCTCATGGGCTTCCAAACTATATGCATGGGCACACAATACACATTTTCAGGATGGTGTTGCAAATACACAGCAGGCTCAGAGGAAACTGTCTTGCCATCTTGCTCAGAGGGAGCCCCATCCCCCCCAGCTCCCCACATCCCCCTTTGCTCAACGTGGGGAACCACATGTCATTGAAGTCCCTGATGGCAAGCTGCCAGAGGCCAAAGCCGACCAGAACGACAGGCCGATGGGGAAACCTGGGGGGCACCACAATGTCGACCACAGAAACATTACCTCATCCTGTCTGCGTAAAAGGAGCATGCTGGGGCCAGGCACAGTGCCAGCATGTCCCACTGCACTGAGGAAGGGCTGGGGGAATGGGGATATGGGCAGTTTTGGGGGCCTGGCAGACCCCTGAGGGGAGAGTCGGGAGCCCATGCTACCTAGCCAAATGGGGTGGGAGCCACAGTGCTGGACATGGCCAAAAAAGGGGGCAACTGGTGGGTCTCTACCCACTTCTGGAGCTAAGGGGAGGATGAAGTCAGGATGKCCTATGTCTGGAGCAAAGGAGTGGGCTAAATCAGGATGTTTTAGGGTAAATCCTGCCCAGTGCTTTGGGGCAGTGAGCAGGTTTATTTCCAGCCTTCCCCATGTGCTGAGACTGTAATTCTCTTTCTTCTCTGAAAGCACCATAAAAAGCTCCTTCTGACCCACTGACCTGACAATTCCTAATTTTGCAGACTCTGGAGCCATGCAGGATGTGGCTCCCAGTCCACAAACACAGCATGAAGAACGTAAGCGCCACTCGCAGTCCTCCCATGTCCTCACCTCTGGGCTACTCTCTGCCCAGGCAGAGCTTGGACAGAGCTTGTCTCTGCAGTGATGGTGGCCCCAGGGACACCTGTGAGGCACTGAGCTGCCACTCCCCAAAGCGACATTCTGTCTGCATAAGAGGAGCGGGCTGGGGCAAGGCATCAGGACAGTGGGTTCCCCGCTACAACTGAGGAAGGGCTCAAGGAGTGGAGGAAAGGGAGGCACTGGGGGCCCCACAACCCCTGGGGGGAGTCATGGACCTGTGAGCCCCAGTCATCTGGAATGGAAGCCACAGTACTGGGTGTTGCTGGAAGACAGGGGATTACTGATAGGTCTGGACCCACTCCTGGAGCAAACGGTTGGGCTGGATCAGGATGTTTTCGGGGTGTTTCTCAACCCCACTGCTTTGGTTGCTGAGGAGTTTTTTTGTCCAGCCTTCACTATGGGCAGAGGTCAATAGCTGATACAAAGGGAGGATTTCACTCCCTTCTCCCCCACGGGCAAGCAGCACATCAGCACCCCAAGGATGAATGTCCCCATGCAAGTCCCGAGGAAAGCCAGGAGCAGAGGAGGTTCCCCCAGATGCTGATGGGAAGGAGGGTGTTATGTGCAGGGTGCTGGTTCACTGCCTCGTTCCTGTGCAGTGTGGGGGTAGGTAAAAGCCTTAGTTTTGATGTGGCCTGCCAGAGAGAGACGCCAGGAAGACAAGGAACATGACCACACGCCACAGGCCACCTGCTGTGCTGAGTCCTGCCAGGAGCCCACAGCCCATGCTGGAGTGGGCAAGGAGCCCTGAGCCACAGGCCTGCTTGCCCCTGCCAATCATTGGCAACACCATACCACCAACAGCCCCCACTTTGGACACTACTGGCTCCTGGATCCAGGACATCACCCAGAGCCTGGAGAAACCTTCAGCCTTGCTGCAGGTAAAGGGGATTCCCTGCCTCAATACCAATCTCCAGAAGGGCCAAAGAAGGCTCCTCCTGAGTCACTGTACCAAATATTTCTAATTTTTAGATCCTGGAAAGGATCACAAAGCTGATCCCAGTCCCCAAACAAAGCAACAACAATGTAAGTGCCACTCATAGCCCTCCGCATCCTCACCCTTGTGCTGCTCTCTCTCCACACRTAGCTTGGCCAGGTTCTGCAGATGAGTTTCTTTTTGCAGGTTTTCTAGCAGAACTGAAAAAACAGGCATATTCAAAACAGTGAGAAAAATCCAGGCTCTCCACATAGTCTCCCTGTTAGACAGCATACAAGAACCAACGCTACAGCCCGCACTGGCAGAGTGCTCCATGCACATGGGGAAGGGCTCTCCTTTGGGTGATGGGGCCAGGCCATTCCTGATACAGGGACTCACCCCTTTCCAGCAACAGGCTGGAAGGGCGCAGCTGGCAGTAGGGCCCTCTTGTGCTGGGTGCCCCCAACCCGGCCAGGAGCAATTCATGCTGCACACCTGAGTGTTTGAGCAGATAGAGAAAGAAGAGGTTTCCTGCCAGTTCCTCCCAAACCATCTCTGTGCCCAGACATGGCTGCTTCTGCGCCCCCAGCAGGCAGGCAGGTGTGCAGCCACTGGGGCCAGCAGTGGATGGGAAGCTGTCCCGGTGTGTCCAGGTTCCAGGGACCTTCATTGCACTGCTGTGCCCCACAGGTGGGCCCTGGCACCCCAGGAGCTGGCACCTGGCTGGGCTGYGGGGGCCTCCTGTGCCCCCAGCCCTCCAGTCAGGTTTTGTTCCCGTCGGGGCCCCTCATCTGCCCTCCCATGCAGCCCAGGGCCCCCCATTTCCTTCTGGAGTTTCATCAGTATTTAGCAGAATTTGGGGCACAGTGACATTGTTAAGATTATTCTTAATATTCCTCTATGAACATTAAGAAAATGCTATAACCATCAATTACATGATGTGAATACTCATCAGTTTAAATAAATACATGGAAATGCAAATGCTGTAATAGTTATTATTTTTAAAAATCACTTCAAGTTACTTTTTTTGAAGAGCTCCTTCTACCGTACCACCAAGCTTATACTTTCCAACAGGCACTTCAGGGGGCTCCGATGATTATTTTGCTCTTTCTTGCTCCAGCAGAGGTTGAGCTCAGTGCTGATGGAGAGGGAAGGATCTGGTAGGGGGTGAGAGCTTCCTCGGTGGCTCCTTGGGTAACACCCCACAAGCTCCGTCCCTCCATCCCTCAGTGGCACGTCTGCAGAGGGAGGCAATGGGAAACCACTCTGTCACTGGGATGCTCCATCCCAATGTTCAGTGAGGTGATGTGGAGTTTCAGAGAGGCCACAGTACATGCAGACAGATTGGCTGTGAACCCAAGCTAAGCCCTCACAAAATTGGGACACAAATTAGGGCTGAAACYGGCACTGGGGAAGAGGGATGTGCTGGCAGACAAGCAACAWGGCTGCGTCCAACTGTGGAAAGGCACTTAGTGCTCCAAGCACCACAAAATATATGCTAGGTGAGTCTTGGGTCTCCCCCACAATGCCCTCGGTGTGTCTTTCGGTGCCCCCCCAGCACCTTCCCAGTGCCTTTTGGAGAAACCCAGATCCCTACGTGTGCCACGAAAGGACACGCTAGGTGGCAAAATATCTCCCCTCAGATCGCTTTTTCCCCTGGCTTGGGACTGGCGCTTTTGGACAAGGCACAGCTGACAGTCAACGTCTGTGATTGGGATTGGGAGAGAGAAAGCCTGGAGTTCCCAAAAGGCACATCCACATGCCCCCAGGCCCCTGGGTGGCTTTCCCCTGACCAGAGCACTCAAACTCCCCAGATCCTGCTGCACGGCCTCCGGGACGGCCAGGCCATGTCACCGCCGTGGAGGGACAGGCCGTGCCACAGCCGACGGCAGGGCACAGGCACAGCCGTGCCATGCCACGGCAGGACAGGGAGAACAGCAGGCCGTTCCCAGTGCGGCCATGGGGCAGACGCCCATGCCACACCCCACTCGCCCACAGGCCCAGCCCGGGTGAGCCCGGGCCCAGGTGCAGGAGGTGGTGGGTGGTGGGCGCTGCACCATGCTGGCCCTGGGCCTGGGAAGCATTGATTGGTCAGCTAGCACAGAGGGGTGGGGCAGCAGAAGGTGCCGTTGCCAGGTGATGATGGCATGGGCGGGGCTGGCACTTCTCTCCATGACAGGAACCAGGAACCTCCTGGCAGGAGCCACCCCTGCCCTGGGGCCCCCCTGGCCCGAGCGGCGACTGCCCCACAGGGCCGCCGGCACCGCCCRGGGAGCGGGGCGGGAGCCATGTGCCTGGGGCCAGGGATGCTGCTCAGGGGAAGAGCTGCGTTTCCTTCCCTGGCACTTGAGTGCTGTGAGCTAGGCACAAACAGTCCAGGAGGTTCCTGCAGAGCATTGGTGACAACTTCTTGACACAGGTGGTGGAGGAGCCAACAAGGAGAGGTGTGCTGCTGGACCTCGTACTAACAAACAAAGGAGGGCTGGTTGGAGATGTGAAGGTTGGGGGCAGCCTTGGCTGCAGTGACCATGAGATGGTGGAGTTCAGGTTCCTGCAAGGAGGAGGAAGGGCAATAAGTGGGATTGCAACCCTGGACTTCAGGAGAGCAAACTTTGGCCTCTTC
>NW_020448013.1:0-2442 GCF_003343035.1 Apteryx rowi | reverse complement strand
TTAGCCTGGAGAAGAGAAGGCTGAGAGGAGATCTTATCAATGTGTACAAGCATCTGAAGGGAGGGTGTCGAGAGGATGGGACCAGATGCTTTTCAGTGGTGCCCAGCGACAGGACACGAGGCAACGGGCACAAACTGAAACACAGAAGTTCCATCTGAACATGAGAAAAAACTTCTTCACTGTGAGGGTGACTGAGTACTGGCACAGGTTGCCCAGAGAGGTTGTGGAGTCTCCTTCTCTGGAGATATTCAAAACCTGCCTGGACACAATCCTGTACAACGTGCTCTAGGTGACCCTGCTTGAGCAGGGGTGTTGGACTAGATGATCTCCAGAGGTCCCTTCCAACCTCAACCATTCTGTGATTTTGTGATTCTGTGAAATGGTATTCTTAGGGGCAGATTTTGTACTGGCTGAATCATTTCTCTACTCCCCCTGGTAACATATTTGGAAACTATCCCCTTTATGCAAAAATACCATGATAATCTTTTCCTCTGTTGCAAAGAGGTGACAGTGCATGGTCTGTTGTGGGTATGTGGGGCTTTTTTGGTTGTACATCCTTTCTATGAATCATTTGTGCCAGGTTGAGAGTCACTACTTAAAGAATTTGCTTATTTTTGCTGGCATCAATAACTTCATGCTGTAAGTACTTTTTGAAATCTGTCTGTATGCTCACAGTGATCTCTGGTGATCTGCTTATACTGTACCTTGTTGCAAGAACAGGCAATCTTATCATTTTAGCCAGACATATTTTGGATACATTTTGTTTTCTTCTTTTGCATGGTGCTGCCATGGCAGCCTGTAGCTTATTGCACTGTCAATTGGTCTTTCGACTTCCTGCTTGTGTGCACGCTGCTGCTTTGGTTCATCTGGTCTGGGGCCTCCCTGCATCATCTGGTTTGGCTGAAGGAACAAACATCTTTGCCATTGGCCATATTCAGCTGTCGTTTTGCACTGCTTTTTTGCATGCAGCTTCGTGCTTCATGCAGCTAAGGCTTCTCTCTCTAAGCACTGTGCAACTATGCCCTTCTGTCCAGGGGAATGGGCTGTGGCAATCCTGCCTTTTTCTTATATAATGCAAGTATTTTACAGTTCAGACCAGCTGCAGAAGTCACCTTTAGTAGTTTTAGTAGTAGTAATGGTAGTAGTAGTTATCATGCTGGTACACAAATGTTTCAATTCATCCCACTTTTAATGAGGCATGCACGTGCTCTGTCCCACGTGGTGCCCGTATAAAAGTGTGTCTAACTCTGGGTCAGAGCTGACTCCCTCATGCCATTTCTGTACTAAAGCAGGTTATATTCAGTGCAGTGTTTGAAGGCTGGGCTCTTCTTCCAAAGCTGGGGTCAAGAATAGGCCCAAGGAAYTGGACACCAAAAGGGGCTATTGCTCAGAGTTCTCCATGGGTTCAGGAGCAAAAAACTCATAGTCACATTGTGATCTGTTACAGAACAAGGGCTGGTGTGATGGTGTGCTCCTTCCCCCCCCCCCGGTGTGCTCCTTCCCCCCCAGTGTGCTCTCCCCCCCCAACCTGACCCCTCCGTAAACAGCACATAGACAGGGGCTAATTGACCCATCTAGCAGGCAAATATGGCTATGAGTCAATCATCTTACCCCTCCCCCCCATAAATAGGGGGCAGCCCAGAGCCCATTGAGCTCTCCTGCATGGTTGCGGGCTACACTGCAGAACCTCCTCTTGAGCAGGGATGCCTCTCAAGGTTAGTCCTCAAGGTCAAGAGATTCCTTACTCATGACAGATCCTCCATAAGTGGATCTGTAACCTGTTCCAAACTGGCCCCGATGGACCAAAAAGACCTTTATTGTTTAGCTCAACCACATTTAAGGAAACAGAACAACGATATTCTGGGAAAAAGGACTTTTATCTTTAGTCCAAGCAGTTAAACAAGTTGAGAAAATACACCAGGGACAACCTGTGCAAACTAGAGGACCATTTAATTTGCTAGAAGCAATCCTAAAGGGGACTGCTCCCCTTGAAGGAGTTGCACAAAAATCCACTATCAGAAAATGGTATGCCTACCTAACAGGAGTTGCAGAAAATATGCAATTAACTGAAGGACATACTAAAGTTTCCAAATTGCAGATGCCCGTAAACACAGACCCTTTAGTGTTACAACAACCTTTTAAACCTTCACCAATTCTGAATGCACTGTCCCTCACTGAGGGTACATGTCGGAGTGGGGGGACGGGCCCAGAGTAACGATGAGTCTCAATGTGAGTATGGTCATTCTCCCTTTATTCAAGCTTTTACAGAGTATATATAGACAATGAGCAGAAGCTTGCGTTAGTTACAATGCTACTATTGGTTAAGGCCCCCTGTATACGCGTGATGTGCCGCGACAGGATTGGTGTCGGCACCGGCGATGTTCCTGTTTTCATTGTTTAGAGGAAACTTCAAGGACAGCAGCTTGCCCACACGCTGAGCCT
>NW_020448012.1:20536-21403 GCF_003343035.1 Apteryx rowi | reverse complement strand
TGGGGCACCCCTGGGTGCTGGGGGTGTCTCAGGTGTCAGTAGAGTCGGGGCCGGGGCACCCCTGGGTGCTGGGGGTGTCTCAGGAGTCAGTAAAGTCGGGGATGGGGCACCCCTGGGTGCTGGGGGTGTCTCAGGAGTCAGTAAAGTCGGGGATGGGGCACCCCTGGGTGCTGGGGGTGTCTCAGGTGTCAGGACAGTCGGGGCCGGGGCACCCCTGGGTGCTGGGGGTGTCTCAGGTGTCGGTAGAGTCAGGGCTGGGGCACCCTTGGGTGCTTTGGGTGTCCTGGGAGTCAGGATGCCTGTGGTTGGGCACCTTTGGGTGCCCTGGGCAGGGCACCCAGAAGGAACGAGCAGGTTGGGTGGCCACCAGGGCTTCAGGGGGACCTTGGGTACGTGGGTGACCCGGGTGGCACCCTGTGGAGGACGGGACCCTTGGGGACCCCAGTGGCAGGACAGGGCACCCGTAGAGGACCCCGGGAGAGGCTGAGGGGTCCCTTGGGTGGGGGAGGTCCCACGTGTCCCCAGCAGGGGCCCAGGTGTCCCCAGGGTGAGGGTCCCCAGGAAGGAGGTCCCATGTCCCCAGGGTAGATGTCCCCAGGATGGGTGTCCCGTGTGTCCCCAGGAAGGGGGTCCCTTATGTCCCAGAGGGTCCCACGTGTCCCCAGGGAGAATGTCCCTAGGAAGAAGGTCCCATGTGTCCCCAAGGAGGAGATCACATGTGTCCCTGGGAGGTCCCATGTGTCCCCAAGATAGGGTGTCTCCAGAAAGGAGGTCCCACGTGTCCCCAGGGAGGAGGTCCCATGTGTCCTGGGAGGTCCCACATGTCCCCAGAGTTGGGTGTCTCCAGAAAGGAGGTCCCACGTGTCC
>NW_020448012.1:17222-19191 GCF_003343035.1 Apteryx rowi | reverse complement strand
GGTGGGTCCTGTGTCACCCTGGGGTTGGGTGTCCTCAGGAAGGAGATCCCACGTGTCCCCAGGAGGGAGGTCCCGTGTTGTCCTGGTGGGTCCCACGTGTCCCTGGGGTTGGGTGTCCTCAGGAAGGGGGAGGGAGGTCCCACGTGTCCCCGGGGTGGGGCTCCGGGTGCCCCCGCGCTGCTGACGGCCCCACCCCGGCCAGGTGATGTTCTGCACCCTCAACACGCACAAGGTGGACATGGAGAAGCTGCTGGGCGGCCAGATCGGCCTCGAGGACTTCATCTTCGCCCACACCAAGGGCCAACGCAAGGAGGTCGAGGTCTTCAAGTCCGAGGAGGCCCTGGGCCTCACCATCACCGACAATGGCGCCGGCTACGCCTTCATCAAGGTGTGGGGACACAACTGTCCCACGTGTCACCTCCCCCCCTGGGGCTGGGCCGGAATGTCCCACAGAGCCCTGGGGTGGGGGGATGACCTTGACCGTCCTGGAGGAGCTGAGAGGGGACCTTGCCACTTGGAGACGCGTGGGGACACCTTGAACAGTCCCTGAGCCACCTTTGGGGGGGGGGGGGATGTAGGGACATCTCGGACTGTCCCCAAGCCACCGTGGGGCTTGGAGAACCTGAGAACATCCCAGACCATCCCAGGAGGTCATGGAGACATCCCAGACTGTCCCCAAGCCACTGTGGGGGTTAGGGGGACCTGGGGACGTCCTGGGTCATCCCGGGGGGACAGGAGGACACCCTAGCCTGTCCCCAAGCCATTGTGGACCTGGAGGTACCTAGGGATGTCCCACACCTTCCTGGGGTGTCACAGGGCCACCCCAGCCTGTCCCCAAGCCACTGTAGGGGTTGAGAGGACCCAGAGACATCCTGGGCCATCCTGGGGGGACACAGAGACACTCTGGACTGTCCCCAAGCTGCTGTGGGGACCTGGGGACATTGTAGACTGTCCCAGGAGCACATGGGGACGCTGCAGCCTGTCCCCAAGCCACTGTGGGGTTGAGGTGACCTGGGGGATGTCCTGGACCATCCTAGGGGGACACGGAGACACCCCAGACTGTCCCCAAGCTACCATGGAGGTTAGGGTGACCTGGAGATGTCCCGGATCATCCCAGGAGGGCAAGGGGACACCCCATACTGTCCCCAAGCCACCATGGGGTTTGGGGGGATCCAGGGGCATCCCGGACCATCCTGGGGGACACAGGGACAAGTTGGACTGTCCCCAAGCCACTCTGAGGTTGGGGGGACATGGGGATGTCTGGGGGGACCCGGGGACACCCTGGACTGTCCCCAAGTCACCGTGGGGATTAGGGCGACTTGGGGACATCCTGGACTGTTACCAAGTCACCATGGGTGTTAGTTCTGGGGACATCCTGGACCATCCTGGGGGGACACAGGGACATCCTGGACTGTCCCCAAGCCACCATGGGGGTTAGGTGGACATGGAGATGTCCTGGACCATCCTGGAGGGGACATGGGGACACTCTGAATGGTCCCCGAAGGGCTCTAGATGGGTTAGGGGGGACCTGGGGATGTCGCAGATCATCCCGGGGGGCCACAGGGCCACCCCAGCCTGTCCCCAAGCCACCGGGAGGACCTGGGGACAACCCGGACTTTGCTTGGGGACATGGGGGAGCGCAGCACCGAGCGCGGAGCAGCCCCAATCTCCTCCGGCATCCGGCTAATTCCGGCTAATGACCTTCCCGGTCCGGCCGCATCCTGCCTGGGTCCCGTCCCCCCCAGCTCCATGTCCCCTCACCCCATTGTGTCCTCACCCCATCTCCATGTTCTCCTCCATCTCCATGTCCCCCCATCCCATTTCCGTGTTCCCTCACCCCATCTCCGTGTCCTCCCCCATCTCCGTGTCCTCCCCCATCTCCATGTTCTCCTCCATCTCCATGTCCCTCCACCCCATCTCTGTGTCCTTCTCCATCTTCATGTCATTCTCCATCTCCATGTTCTCTCAC
>NW_020448012.1:13796-15167 GCF_003343035.1 Apteryx rowi | reverse complement strand
GATCAGCCAGCGCGCGGCAGGAGGCAAAGGCGGCAGCACCCAGCTGGGCTCGGGCCGGGGCACCCTACGCCTCCGGGCCCGGGGTCCCGCCACCGTGGAGGAGCAGGTAGGTGCCGGCAGCACCCCGGGGTGCCCCTGCGGTGGTTGGGGGGGGGACACGGATACCCCCCCGTCACCCGTTTTGTGTGTCCCCCCCCCTCCGGCAGCCCTCGGCCTTCGAGGAGATGGCCATCGCCAAGGTGGACGACCTGCTCGAGAGCTACATGGGCATTCGCGACACCGAGCTGGGTGAGCCCCGCGCCCCCACCCATGGGTGCTGGGGGGTGCCACCCATCCCCCCCCCAGTGGAGGAACCTGGGAACCTCCCACAGTGTCTCCCCCCCCTCACCCAGGGGTGCTGGGTGCTGTGTCCCCCCTGCCGGGGGCACCTGGGAACCCCCCTGTGGTGCCTCCCCCCACCCGTGGGTGCCTTCTGCGCCCCACCGGTGGTGGGACCTGGGAACCCTCCCCCACAGTGTCCCCCCCCCACCACCCATGGGTGCCTTCTGCCCCCTCCCCAATGGGGGAACCTGGGAACCCCCCACGGTGTCCCCTCCCCACCCATGGGTGCTGGGTGCCTTGTGCCCCCCATCATGGGCACCTGGGAACCCCCTGCCCACCCATGGGTGCAACCTGCTTGGCGCCCCCCCCCCCCCCAAGGCTCCCAGGGCAGGCTGGGGGGGGGGGAAGCGCTGGCTGTCCCCAAGTGTCCCCAAGTGTCCCCAAGCATCCCCAAGTGTTGCCTGTCCCCACTGCCACCATGGTGGAGCTGGGCTGGGACCCCCTGGTGCTGCCTGTCCCCAACTGTCCCCAACTGTCCCCAACTGTCCCTTGTCCCCCTGCCATCACCACCATGGGGGAGCAGGATTCACTGGCGCTGCCTGTCCCTGCCTGTCCCTTGTCCCCCTGCGCCACCACCATGGTGGAGACAGGCTAAGACCCCCCAGCACTGCCTGTCCCTGCCTGTACCTGCCTGTCCCTTGTCCCCCTGCCGCCACCCCCATGGTGGAGCAGGATTGAGCCCCCCCCAGCGCTGCCTGTCCCTGCCTGTCCCTGCCTGTCCCTTGTCTCCCTGCGCCACCACCATGGTGGAGCAGGATTGAGCCCCCCCAGCGCTGCCTGTCCCTGCCTGTCCCTGCCTGTCCCCAACTGTCCTCTGTCCCCACTGCCACCATGGTGGAGCTGGACCGGGCCCCCCGATGCTGCTTATCCCCAACTGTCCCTTGATCCCCTGCAGCACCACCATGGTGGAGACAGGCTAAGACCCCCCAGCGCTGCCTGTCCCTGCCTGTCCCTGCCTGTCCCTTGTACCCCTGCACCACCACCATGGTG
>NW_020448012.1:5469-7705 GCF_003343035.1 Apteryx rowi | reverse complement strand
GGGGGGGCATGGGACACGGGGGGACATGGGGACATGAGGGGACATGATTGGGACACGGGGGACATGGATGAGAGGGGACATGGGGACAAGAGCGGGACATGGGACATGGGGACATGAGGGGAACATGAGTGTGACACGGGACATGGATGGGGGACGTGGGGACAGGGGGCGGATGTGGGACATGGGGGGACATGGGGACATGAGGGGGACATGAGTGGGACACGGGGGGACATGGATGGGGGACGTGGGGACAGGAGGGGGACATGGGACACAGGAACATGGGGACACGAGGGGACAGGAGTGGGGGACATGGGGGGACATGGGGACATGAGGGGGACATGGGGACATGAGTTTGACACACCACATGGAGCATGGATGGGAGGGGACATGGGGACACGAGAGTGACATGGGACATGGAGGGGACATGGATGGGAGGGAACATGGGGACACGAGAGTGACATGGGGGGACATAGATGGGAGGGGACACAAGAGGGACATGGGGGACATGAGCATGACATGGCACATGGAGGAGACATGGGGACATGAGTATGACACAGGACATGGGACGCGGGGGACATGGAGGGACATGGATGGGAGGGGGCATGGGAGGGACACGGGGGGACATGAGCGTGACATGGCACACAGAGGGGACACGGGACATGAGTGTGACACGGGACACCGAGGGGACACAAGGGGGACATGGGGACACGAGGATGATGCAGGACATGGGGGAACATGGGGACATGGACAGGGCTGGGAGGGGACACAGGAGGGACACAGGGGGGACATGAGTGTGACATGGCACACGGTGGGGACATGGGGGGACATGGAGACATGAGCATGACATGGGACATGGGGGGACACAGGGAACATGGGGATATGAGCATGACGTGGGACATGGAGGGGACACGGGGACATGAGCATGACATGGGACATGGAGGGAACACAGAGGACATGGACATGGGGACATGAGCATGACATGGGACATGGAAGGGACACAGGGGACATGGGGATATGAGCATGACATGGGACACGGAGGGGACATGGAGGGGACATGGAGGGGACATGGGGACATGAGCATGACATGGGACATGGAGGGGATATGGAGGGGACACGGGAGGGACACGGGGGACATGGGGACATGAGCATGACATGGGACACGGAGGGGACATGGAGGGGACACGGGAGGGACATGGACATGGGGACATGAGCATGACATGGGACACGGAGGGGACACGGGAGGGGATATGGAGGGGACACGGGATATGGGGGGACATGGGGACATGAACATGCCATGGGACATGGAAGGAACATGGAGGGGACACAGGGGGGACACAGGACATGGGGGACATGGACGGACATGGGGACATGACCATGATATGGGACATGGAGGGGACACGGGAGGGACATGGGGACATGAGCATGATATGGGACATGGAGGAGACACAGAGGGGACATGGGACATGGGGGACATGAGCATGACACGGGACATGGAGGGGACATGGGAGGGAAACAGGAAGGACATGGGGAGACATGGGGACATGAGCATGACACAGGACACGGAGGGGATGAGGGACATGGGGGGACATGGGGACACGAACATGACATGGGATGTGGAGGGGACATGGAGGGACATGGGGACATGAGCATGACATGGGACATGGAGGGGACATGGGAGGGACATGGAGGGAACATGGGACACAGGGGGACATGGGGACATGAGCATGACACAGGACACAGAGGGGACATGGGAAGGACATGGAGGGGACAGGGGAGGGACATGGAGGGACATGGGGACATGAGCATGACACAGGACACGGAGGGGACACGGGAGGGACACGGGAGGGAGAAGGGCGTCCGGGGCCCCTTGGCGATCCCGGGGCATGTCACCCTGGTGTCACCCTGGTGTCACCCTGGGAGAGGAGGGTGGTGTCACCCTGGGGGTGACGGGGTGGGGGGCAGCCCGGACGCCTGGGTCCCTGCAGGGGGTCCCCGGGGGGGGGGGGTCCCGAAGGGTCCCTGTGCAGCACCCAGAGCCCTTTGGAGGCAGCAGTGGGGGCAGCACCCAGGGCTCTTTGTGGGCAGCAGTGGGGGCAGCACGCGGGGCCCTTTGTGGGCAGCAGTGGGGGCAGCACGTGGGGCCCTTGGGGGGCAGCACCCAGGGCTCTTTGTGGGCAGCAGTGGGGGCAGCACGCGGGGCCCTTTGGAGGCAGCAGTGGGGGCAGCACATGGGGCC
>NW_020448012.1:2569-4328 GCF_003343035.1 Apteryx rowi | reverse complement strand
TGGGGCCCTTTGTGGGCAGCAGTGGGGGCAGCACCCAGGGCTCTTTTGGGGCAGCAGTGGGGGCAGCACGTGGGGCCCTTTGATGGCAGCAGTGGGGGCAGCACCTGGGGCCCTTTGTGGGCAGCAGTGGGTGTAACACGCGGGGCCCTTTGTGGGCAGCAGTGGGTGTAACACGCGGGGCCTTTTGGAGGCAGCAGCAGCAAAATAATTTACCGCGATAGTATATAAAATATAGATGAAATATTTAATAGCATGATGCCGGAAATCCAAGCAGAATTCCATAACCGGAATAATGCGCGAGGAAAACCCTTTGCTTTCATTCGGATGAACCGAAGGGAGACAGTTTTGCTCCCGCCGCATTCCCGCCAGCCGGGGCGAAATCCGTCTCCTTCGCATCTCGCTTGGGGCCCTTTTTTCCGACGCTTCTTCCGTGTCGTCCCTCTTCTGCCCTGGTTCGCGCTCGGGCGGCTCTCGGTGAAGCCCGATTTGTGCCGAGCGTCTCCGTAATCCTATCGAAAATCTGGCGAGGTTTTTTTTTTTGCTTTTACGGCGTCCTCTTGCCCGTCTTCCGCCTCGGCAGCTGCGAGGCGACGTGCGACGCTGCGGAAGACGCACGGTGTCCCTCCGATGTTGTGAAAACCCCTGGAAATCGAGGGAAAAATAAGCGTCTTTTGGTTTTTTCTTCTCCGTCTCCTTCTACCTTTTCACTTTTTTCCAGAAAAAGCCTATTTCTTTCTTTAGCGCTTGAGGACTCCGCTGGAGAGATCCTTGTTGGCCGAGGGTTGGGCGTTGCTTCCGTTCCGCTTGGTGCCCCGGCTTGGAAAAAGCGAGCTCAGCCCAAACCTTCGCTCAGACACGTCTCCAGAGCTCCGGCTGTTCAAAGGAAGGATGCGCTTGGCTGCGGCAGGCAGAAGTTCGTTCTACAAATGGTTCTGCAGAACGGTGCCGAACGGTGCCGCAGGAAGAGTCTTCTCCTCCCCTTGAAGGAGTCACCTTTCCTGGTTTTGCTAATTCCAGCTTCGCAGCCGGCTCCGCTGCTTTTGAAGGCACCGTGGTTTGGGAGGAGAAGCGCGCTCACAGCGAGAGCTCTTCTTAATTCGTTTTTTCCAGAGCGGGTCTTCCCGAGGAGCCCTTCCGTAGGTCCGTCTGGACTCACGTTCTCGGTCTCATCGGTCAGTGGACCTGAACTTTCCAGCTGTCTCAGGACTCGGGTCTGTGTCCAGGTTCACRCTTAGCCCATGGCAAAGGCAAGCTGATGCAACCTGATGCAGCTCACTTGCTTTGCAGGCTCTGCTAACGGACGCTGGAATAACGTGCAGACGGACAAATGCCGGAGCTCAGGGGCATCTTGATGCGCAAGAGGAGCACGGTCCTGAGTTTGCAATCTCCTGAAAAACTAGAGCATTTCACCCTGAAATGATTTCAACACCTACCTTTCTTCTTTACTACCTGGGTCAGGTGAAAAAATGTCACCAAAATGTCACCAAAATGTCACCAAATGACACTTTCCTGTCCCCAAAATAGAAATGTGCACATCTGGGTTCCCAAAGCTGTTGAGCCCCTCCAGAAGGAGGTGCCTTTCATCGAGGTCCGTGTTTGCACCTTCACCATGACTTGAATTTATGGAGTTTTTTTATGTCAGGTCCTTGCCAGCCCCAGTGAGCTGCCGTGTCATTCCGAGAAGTTTCTTTGTGAGTAAGAGAGGAGGCACGGAAAAGGGGTGATGTTTTCTTGGAAGTGGAAGATGTTGGCTGAAAAT
>NW_020448012.1:0-1473 GCF_003343035.1 Apteryx rowi | reverse complement strand
TGGGCAGGAAGAAAAGCAGCACCCGTCTCACCAAAGGTGCAAGGAGCTGTAGTGACAAAGAGAATCTGCTAGTGTCCCTCCTCAARAGCCCTTTCCTGGCCTCTCCCTCCCCATGCTGGTTGCCCTCCTGGTGCATATGGGCTACTGTGCTTTGGTTGAGGCTGCACAGCAGAAGGAGGGTGCGGTGGGGCAGCACCTTGCCCTCCTGAGAGCAAGCTGGTGCGTGCAGCGAGCYGGGCTGGYGCGGGGATGCCTGGYGCCTTCTCTCGTGTGCCGGGGGGCAGCCGTGAGCTGCGGCAGCACGGTGGCTGTGGAGCTGCAAGACGGAAAATGCTGGTTCAGAGCCTCTCACGCACAAAAGGGGCTGCGCGAGCTCTCGGGGACACGTGCAGAGCTGTGAACACTGAAGCATCCAAGCTGCCATGAGAGATGCTGCCCTGAGCAGCTGGAGGAGCAGAGCAGGGAAAGGCAGGGGGGTTGAGCAGTGTAGGCAGCTCCCGCTGCTGATCTGCCCGGGCTGGCTCAAGCCATGGGCTGTGTGCGTTGTCTGCATGCACACGCAGGCTCCTGGTCACCCTGGGCTAGCGGTGGCATGTTGGGATGTTCCCTTTCACACCCGAAGGGCAACAGCACAAAGGGGTCTTGCGTGAAGGAGGCTCAGAGCCTCTCTTCCTTCAGCACAGGGTAGATTCACACCAGGATGGTGGGATCTAGTCGAGSCTCTGCTACAGGTCCTCTCCCTCCCCTCCCTTGTGAAGAGTAAGGCTGCAGAAAGGAAAACTGTGGAGCCAGGGGAAAGATGAGCCCGGAGCCCTACCTGCACTGTCCAGAAGGAAGTTCAGGCATGGAGCAGGCTTGCAGCCCTCTGCACACTTGTAGCTGGAGGCAGCCCCAGCCTCTCTGAGAGACCCTGTCCTGTCCTTGTGGGTAGGGTGGCAGCAGCTTTGAGCTCTTCCAGGAGACTGAGGTACGTGCTCATTAAGGACTGCTACATCCTCACCTGGGGACAGGCATCGTTAGTGGGTTGCAATGGGCATAATTAAGGATCGACCTCCCTGAGGCATCCTGGCAATACCCTCAGCAGCTCTCAGCAACGGATGTGTGCTGAACTCAAGACACAAGGCCTTTTCCTAAGCAATAGCTAGGATCAAGCAGGCACTTTTAGTCCTTTCTTTCTTGATGAAAGTGGGCAAAAATAAAAGTTTCTTTGGCAATAGTGGCCTTGCCCTTCATTGCTCCTTTCCACCCATCGCAGCCCACCACCTCTCCACTGCACCGGGACGGTTGCCCGGGGTGTATCCTGGGATTCAGTGAGGACCAAGGTGTGATGGGAGAGCAGCAGGAGTGTGTTCAAGAAGTAGCACTGCCCAGCCCTCGGTGAGAGCCGTCTGTCCTCATCTTGACTCGTATGAAATGCACAGCTCTGGGGCACAGCTCTTCTCCTGAGAGAGGTGCCAAACGCAGGCCAGGGGC
>NW_020448011.1:7706-18800 GCF_003343035.1 Apteryx rowi | reverse complement strand
AAGAGGCAGATGAAGCCTCTCAGGGTGCGTGAGGGAGTTTTCCAAAGCCCAGGGCTGAGCCAGGGACCTTTGCATCTTCCCCCTGATGCTCTCCTAGCTAGACTCATTCTGCCCTGCCCTAAGTGCACTCATCCCCCTGCCAGCGGTGCTGGATTAGAGGCTGAGGAGCAAGAATTCATGGAATCACAGAGGAGTTTTGGTGGGAAGGGACCTCTGGAGGTCTCTAGTCTGACCTCCAGTGCAAAGCAAGGCCAGTGGGAGCCCTTCAGTCTTGTATGGCCATTGCTGGACTGTGCCTTATCCTGGTTACCATCCCCAAACCTGCTCTGCTCTTCTTGTATGGGCACTGTGGGACAGCATGTCTCGTCCGTGGGTCCCTGCCCTGCCTGCCTTGCCGGCACCCTCAGCTCCCGGCTACACTTCCCATACAGAGCAGTCCTGCTCTTGCTGCTCCTGACAACATCCTCTTTGTAGCAGGAAGCCGTCACAAATGGTTCATAAACAGTCAAGCTGTGACACAGAAAGACCTGTTGTCATAACTGGGTATCATCAGATCAGACCCCAAGTGACTGCTTTCACTTCTTCATGCAGCTAAGACTCTGCATGCAGTGTTCCCTGGGTAGAGGGTCMAAATYTGAAGCTCTSCTGACACCTTTAAATTGCCTGTCAGGCAAGAGTTGCTGCTATGGATATAGGGCCACCTTTTGCATTTACAGCCTTCTTTGGGATCTCCTTGGGTCCCAGCTTCCCTTGCCAAGGCTTTCTTGGCTGCAGTCGGAGGCAGGTCCGAGGTAGAGATGAGGAGTCAGGTCAGGAGGATGGGGACAGGGACAGGTCAGGACCCGAGAGGTGCAGGGCCAGGCACAGCCATGTCCACAGTGTAACTCAGACATGGCCCAAGGCCCCCAGCAGGGGTAAGAGGCCCCACAATGATGCCGGTCACTCTCTGTCTCCCCTGTTCTTGTGCCCAGCACATCCTCCTCCCTCTCTGCCTGCAGCCCCTCCATGCCCACCCTGCTGCCCAGCACAGCATTAGAGCCCTAGCCCTGCAGCCCCTCCAGCAGCTCCTGCTGCCTTGGGGACAGAGCTGCCTGCCCCCAGCTGGTGCACAGGGAAACCTGGTTCTTTTTATCATTTCCTATCTCTGCATGCTGCCCTGCTTCTCTCCTGGGACATCCCTGCTCCCCAGAGAGCCTTTCCCCAGGTCAGTGTGTCCGTGCTGCCCTGGCTGTTCCTGCACCCCTGCCGTGTCCTCCCTGCAGGGCCCTGGGCTGTCAGTGCTCCTCTGCAGAGCAAGCGGCTGTGGGGTCATGAGGCCACATGGTGACTCCTGACTCGGCTCTGGCCATGCTGGTCACAGCAGGAAGCATATCCAGCTGGACAGGGATCAACACCACTGATACTGCTGACATGTCTGTGGTCATTGACAGTGCTCAGAGTGACCCCAGGGCATTTGCAATGGCAGGAGATGTGCTTGGGCATGCACTAGCTCCAGCCTGTGGTGTTTCACTGAGGGTGCAGGAATCACTCTCCAGTGACCCTTCCCTGCACCTCCTGGGTCCCCACTGCCTCTCCGTGGATTGCAGAGTCCTCGTTTCCCCATGCGTACCTGGATTTAGTGCTCTACCTTCTGGTCACTCCACCACCGTGGACCATCCCTCATTTTGTGAGGCTCCACTCACTGCCCATCCCAGGCACATGCTGTCCCTGGAGATCCCCTGAGCTCTCCTGGTGGTTCAGATTCCCCTCCAGAGGGATGGGCATCTCTCACCAGCACTGTCACCTGTGGGACAGCCCCGGGCAGGCAATTCAGAGACCATTCACCATCTTCACTGGTCACCAACAGATGAACCCGGAATCCAGCCATCAGTCCCTAACAGATCACCCAGGGACCCTGAGCTCATCCCCTGGATCCCCTGGAGTTCACAAGCAGAAGAACAGGCCCTTTTGTGGTGCAATCCCTTGGGAATATTTTTGGCTCCAGCTTCTGAACAAAGGCCAGACTTCAGGCACGTCAGAAGGGAGATCCTCTTTTATTATGGAAATGTTATTCTGGAGGCCAGGTCTGGCATAAGGGTGCCTACTGCCTGGTCCTGCCTGTACTTCCAGGACACATGCACATGGAAACACAACCGTACAACCACCAGGTTATGAGAACTCCTGGGCCATATCCACAGAATGGATCCCAGAAGGCCAGCATGGAAATGAACAGGAGGAACAACTCTAAAAAGAGAAAGTCCTACTGCTGTGTGGGGACATGTCTCCATGAAAGCTGCAGCCCCCACGCAAAGGCAGCAGTGAGGAAATGCCTGCTGTGGCAGTAGGGGAATGATATTTTCAAGCACGGGGTCTGACCCCACAAGCTGCTGCCTGACTCCCCTCCCCTCCACTCCCCCCGCACTTGTAGTGCTGGAGTACTGGAGAGGGAAGGGACCAGCCCACAGTGACACTTGGCTGCCACCCTCAGAGGAGAGGGGTGCGGGATCCTACTCTGACTGTGGCCACTGGAGTGAGCTCTCCTAATGGACACAGGACCCATTCTCTCACCCCACCTATACTCGTCTGAGCCTGACTCTGTGCCCCTGAGCTCCCTTGGTGTTGAAAGAGACAGTGCCGAAAGAGACACTGCAAAGGGAAACTCTGCTCATTGCCCTGGGGGCATCTGAGGGAGCTCAGACTAGCGGGCTCTGAGGTTCCCTCATCTCTGCTGATAAAGGGGGAAGCCTGGCTTCCTGCTTCAACAAGGTCTCTGGGTCAGATTCAAAGGAGACATTCCTGAGGACAAGCGGCACGAAGCAAAATATTTTTTATTTTAGGAGAGTGTAACAGAGAAAAATAAGAAAGACAGACATGAACAACACATAGCTATGATGCCAAATGCCCTGGAGGTGAGGAGCAAATGCACGTGGGATGGTTATTAGTGCTGACATTGTACCCATTGAACGAGTTTCCTCAGGGCATCTTTGAGCTCTTTGTTCCTCATGCTGTAAATGAAGGGATTTGCTGCTGGAGGAACCAATGAGTACAGAACAGCCACCACCAGATCCAGAGCTGGCAAGGAGAAGGAGGGGGRCTTYAGGGTGGCATAAATTACAGTGCTGAGAAAGAGGGAGACCACRGCCAGGTGAGGCAGGCACATGGAAAAGGCTTTGTKYCRGCCCTGCTCAGAGGGCATCCTCAGCACAGCAGTGAAGATCTGCACRTAGGACAGCACAATGAAAAYRAAACATCCAAAGAATAAACAGGCATTAACCACAATAAGCCCAACTTCSCTGAGGTAGGARTCTGAGCAGGAGAGCTTGAGGATCTGGGGRATYTCACAGAAGAACTGGTCCACWGYRTTRCCTTGGCAKAGTGGTATYGAAAATGTGTTAGCAGTGTGYAGGAKASCATTGAGAAAACCACTGGCCCAGGCAGCTGCTGCCATTTTGACACAAGTTCTGGTGCCCATGAGAGTCCCGTAGTGCAGGGGTTTGCAAATGGCAACATAGCGGTCATAGGACATGACTGTGAGAAGACAATACTCTGCTGACATGAAAAAGACAATGAAAAAGAGCTGCGCAGCACATCCTGAGTAGGAAATGGCTGTGGTGTCCCACAGGGAATTGGCCATGGATTTGGGGACTGTGGTGGAGATGGAGCCAAGGTCCAGAACAGAGAGGTTGAGGAGGAAGAAGTACATGGGGGTGTGGAGGCGGTGGTCACAGGCTACAGCTGTGATGATGAGGCTGTTGCCCAAGAGGGCAGCGAGGTAGATGCCCAGGAAGAGGGAGACGTGCAAGAGCTGCGGCTCCCATGTGTCCACAAATGCCAGGAGGAGGAACTCGTTGAGGGAGCTGCCGTTGGACATTTGCTCCTTTGGGGCACAGGGGGACTGTCCGAGGAAGAAGATACATTGACAAGTTAGGACAGACTTCTCTGAGCAAAACTTTCTCATAACTGCCCCCAAATACACACATTACCTCTCCCCATCTTGACAGTACCATCACTGAGCTCCATGACTTTAGCTCTAGTTTGTGTTGGCTGAGTTTGACCGGAGGAGCAGGGGCCTCTGCCAGAGGGCTCCAGAGGAGTCAGCCCTGACCTACAGCACTGCATACATGGGAACAGAGGTGACTAAACTTTTAAACTTCTGACAGTTCTTGTCAGATTTAATATACTCATAATGCTGAAGGGATTTTCAAAATCTTCACTCCCACTTCTAAATAATGTGGGTTCATTAAGAGTTTTAAGGCTTCTTTTGTTTTCTTTAGCTGACCCTGTCACACCTGAAGAGTATTCCTGCAGGTAGAAATCCTCAGCATTGCTGCTGCACTCAGAGTGAGCAGCTGTGATTCAGGAGAGGCAAAAGGATTCACTCTGGCTTTAGTGCAGAAGGAATAGGACTGGCCTGTCCATCTGCCTTCTTCCCAGCTGCCCTGTGCTTGCACTTTGGAGGTGGAGGACAGTTGCATTCGTGTTACCCCAAAAAGAAACAACACGACAGAGAGCAGAGGAATCCACCTGCAAAGTGCCCATTAGCATTCTTTCTGAGGGGATGTGAGGCAGGTCTCAGCCCTCCCCTTCTAGCCAGCAACACATTGGGCTACTTCCAGCTGCCCACATCCAGACTCCCAGCAGCATATCCCAGCGTAACCTCAGTATCTCGGTGGCTTCTGCCTGGGGCACCTAGATAACACGCAGCTGCAATGGGAGAGCTGTGTCCTTGTGGAGGGCAGCTTGCAGCCCAGCCAGACACCCCAGGGAAATGGCGGAATGTCCTAAGGATGGGATGTCCTGATGAGAGAGTTGGCTCATTCCCAGACCCCCACACTGCATTGTCCAGAGCCCCACAGGTGAGAGGGGCACTTGGGCATCTCACTGTCAAGGACACATCCGCATGGCAGGACCTGCAGAGTCAGTGTCAGAACTGCATCAGAAACCCCTCTGCCCAGAGAGTCCAAGGGGAAGCACAAGGGCAGCATGGGCAGGTGGGAAACATGGAGCAATAGCATGATATTTGTGGTGAGGGAGGCAGGGCCAGGGAGGGACAGAGGGGCACTCAGGAGTGTCTCCTCTCCTGCATGTCTGGCTGCCAAGGAAACGACTCCTGCCCTGGACCCCCCAGGCTTGAGAGCAGAGGGCTGTGCTGGCTGGGAGAGGAGAGGAGACGTTGGAGTTGACAGTTTCCTCTCACACTTTGAGCATGATTCTGCTGCCTGGAGCCGTCCCTGTGGGGAGCTGTTTCTCTGTCCCCACGTCTCTCCCCTCTCAGTGCTCACACACCCCATCCCACCTGCTGGGTGTTCAGCTCTGCCCTGCAGAAACCTCCCGGGCTGCCCAGGGCACCTCCGTATTTGCAGGTGCTATGGAGCAGGGGAGACAAACCTTGGTGAGGCTGGAAAGGTGATGCTGGTTCTGTCCTTAGGCTGAGGGGTGAGTGAAGGCATTTGCTGAGTCCCTCCCAGAGCTGCTCCTCTCTCAGTGTCACTGTCTCAGTCCCCTGTCTAAACCTGCCAGATCCAATCCCATTTCACCCCAGCCAGAGAGAATCAAACTGAAAGCACAGACTCATCACAGCTCCTTCCCTTTCATGGATCCCCTGCTTCTCCTCCARAAATGTCCTGGGAGTGAGCTGAAGCTGTGTGCAGCCCTGACACATAYRGCACCCACTTGATGGGATCTGCCCTGCTAGTGGTTTTTCCTCCCACCCAGAGATTCTTCCCACAGTGCCATGGGGAGCTCMCCCAGCAGGCTGAGTGCTGATCCTCACAGATCGCAGAGTAACTGCCCCAGGCACACAGCACCCTTGGGTGCAGGGAAACTGCTCTGAATCACAGCCCTGGGCAGATGTGAGAGTGCACCCTGGCTTCACCCCCCCTGCAGTGTCCCTGGGAGAAGATAGCAGGACGCCCTGTCCCTGTGACAGTGTGGCAGAGAATCCCTGCTCTGAAGCATCTCCCCCTCCTCTGCACTGGAAAGCCAGGAGAGCGATCCTTAAAAATCCAGTCATGGGTTTGGATGGGTTTTGGAGACCTTTCCAAGAACATCAGTAGTGTTGTCCTTCAGCCAAAGAGACTTACCGTGTCAAGGGCTGTGAAGATTTCTCCCACAAGGAGCTCTCCTCTGGCCTCCCACTCCACACTGCCTTCCACTTCTCTCTGCCTTGTCTCCTCTCATGTCAGCAGCAGCAGGCAGTGCCCAGAGCCCTGCTGCTCTTTGCAGAGGAACTGCTCCTGCACACAGCTGTGTCTGGGCAGTGCTGCCAGGTTGCCATGAGCTCCCTCCATCCCCAGTGCCTGGCCCCACTCAGGAGCAGAGGCCCCGCTGAGCTCATGAATTTCTCTGTTCCTTGTGCTCCCTCCTCCTGGGAAATGTTCACTGTAATAAACTAAAATAATCACCTTTGCCTCCTCTCTAAATAATGCAGAGAGACCAGTCACAGCATTGTCCCTTGTTTCATCAGAGGATGGCTATCTACGAGAGGTGGAAATGTCCCACTTTGGAAATCCATATTCCCATTTCTTAACTAGGCAGGACACCTAGAAGGAGTCAGGAAGGGAGTTCATTTACCCATGGTTCAGATGATCGTTCAGATGAGTCAATCTGGCCATCTCATGCCCATTTAGAAGCCCCTGGGATGCAGTGGGATTCAGCAAACTCCCGTGAGCTCCACAGAAACACAGGAGATGGGATTCCCCTTGCCAAAACTAAAGTGGGCACAACATAGATGTCTGCATGGAAGCTCCTTGTCTAAGCTCCGGTTATAATCACTGGAGATGGAGGGTGGGACTCAGCTGATCACACACACACACCTGGTGATATTGGAAGAGACAGAGGTGCTCCAAGGCATGTGCCAGTGTGTGCTTGCTCTGATGGAGCAACTGGGAGACCCACATCCTTATGGAGCGTCAGCTAGGGGCCAGGTGGAGAATTCCCTTGGCCATCTCAAATGACACTAGGTGCCTCCTACTACTAGAGCTCCACTCACTATAAAGCTGAGACATAGGAACATCCCAATGTTACACACAGTTAATGCAATTCAGTGCAGACACTTGATTTAATGACATAGAAATAGGCCTGCAGAGCCATGTTGGATGCCTGGGGTGTCCAGCACATCCACATGTCTCTAGTAGTTCCAGCATGGGACCTACAGGAAAGCAATGGCCCTTTGGAGTGGTTCTTGTGCAAGTGCCCCAGGGCATCTTGGGTTTCCTACATGTGACCAAACAACTGAATGCCACCACTATCTTTAGAGAAAGTCCGTCCCATCTACATCCAAGCATGCTGCATAAACGGGAGGCACATCACACCAAGGTCTCTACTCCGGTATGTGCACGCTCAGACCCTTCTTGCTCTCCTCCCTCTGAACCTCTTCTCACCCTCCAAATGATATGAACAGGGACTGGGCTAATGATGTTGTCAGGGTGGCTGGATCACAGGCTGCCCAGGCCCAGGGAATTCTTCAGTGGCACCTTGTCCTGCCTGGAGATCAGTTCACCTCTGTCACACGCCCCATGGTGCTGCAGAGTCAGCTTAGGCAAAAAAACCCTCTCCTGCCATTCCTGCACAGCTCAGCTCTGTTTCTGCCTGGCCTTGGGCACTGCAGTGTTTTCTCTCTTAGTGGGAACCTCCTTTCACCATTACATTGCCACCTGCTATCCAGGCCAGCATGTCACCACTTGCAATCAAAGCCTTTGTATACCTGAGGTCCTTGCTAAAAGTTTTCCCCGTGACAGATCTTCAGTTGGCACCACAGCTGAGGTGCTGAAGCCAAAATATATGCAAACATATGCAGCCTGTCACGGGACTGCCACATGGTTGGAATAACTTAAATGTGGTGGGATCACTTGCATGACTGGAGTCCTTCAATGGCAGGGTACAAGTTCTCAGGAGAGACCACCAGGGAAGATGAGGAGGGGGATGCCCTATGTGTGAAGCGGTAGCTTGGATGTATGGAGCTCTTCCATGGGATGGACAAAGGGAGGCAGCTCTGAAGAGCAGAGGAGCTCAGGAAAGCCAGCAGGTCATTAAGCACCTATCAAGCACAAGAATGCTCCATACGAACAGTTTGTAAAATTAGTAGCCATCTCTGGACCCCAGCATGGCTAAACAGGGAACTCACACATGAGCTCCAGGGCAATAAGGCAGCATACGGAAAGGGGAAGAAGGCAGATGCTGCAAAGGAGGCATTTAGAAATATTGTCCAGCAAAGTAGGGATGGTGTTAAGGAAGCCAAATCTCCCCTGGGATAGAGACGCTTGCAGGGGATGTGAAGGACAGGAAGAAGAGCTCCTGCTTCAGGAACAGTAGAAGAATAAAAAAGGAAATGTGGGGTCACTGCTGACTGGGGCAGGGATTCTAGCAAAAGCGGATGCAGACAGGTCTGGGGAAGTCAAGTCCTTCCTGGCTTCAGTGTTCACCAACAAGGTCTCCTGAGCTGCTGTGCCTAGAGTAAGGACTGCTGAGGAGAAAACCAGCCTGCAGTGCCCAAGTCTCTAGAACTCAACCCCTACGAGTCTATGGGACTGGATGGCTGGCCTCAGAGCTGGCTGCTGTGACAGCAAGGCTGCTTGCTGTCATCTTTGAAAAGTTGTGGAGATCAGCAGACGTCCCAATGAACAGCAGAAGGAATAYGTTGTGTCCATCTTCAAAAACAGCCACATGGGCAACCTGGGGAGCTGCAGGTCATTCAGCCTCACATTGATCAAGAGTGTGTCATGGAGCTGTACTTGTGGAGGAGAGGAGAGTAGTGGATGTCCAGCAGACATCCAGATGGGCAAAAAGCTGGTTGGATGATTGAGCTCAGAGGGCTTTCATGAATGGGTCATGCTTGACCAGGAAGCCAGCTGAAGGTGGGGTAGGCAGGGGTATACCCCACATCCTGTCCTGTTTGAAAGGCTCATCAGTGGGGCAGAACAACCCATGCATCAGGACAGGCAGAGGCCTGACCGACAGAGGAGTGACCCTGAGGAGAAGGCCCTGGAAGTTATGGCGGAYGGCATAYGAGCCTGTGGTGCRTGCTCACCACAAATCCGGCAAGCTGCATATAGGACTGCRTTAGGAAGAGCATGGCCACCCAGGCAAGGGCAGTTCYTWTCTCCCTTGACTYAGCACTGGTGTGGTAATGTCTGGAATAGCGTGTGCCAGTGTGGACTGCCCAGTGCTGGAGGAATGGGGAGCAGCTGGAGAGGGTGCAGAGGAGATCTGCCAAGATGGGCTTGGGGGTCTGAAGCACAAGGCCTGTATGGAGAGGCTGAGGGACCTGGGCTTCTTTAGCCTGCTGAAGTGGAGGCTAAGGCCAATACTGTAATCACCTGTGACTGCTTGAAGGGTGGTTTCAGAGATGAAGGAGCTTTTCTTGGTTGTGGGAAGGAGCATGTGAAGGGGAAAGAGCCATGATCTGCATCTTGAGAGGTTCAGACTGGACTTCAGGTAAAAAGAACATCACTTTTAGGGTAGTGCTGTGGTGCAACAAGACACCCAGAGGGACTCCATGATCAGYCCCTGGCTYTGTGTTTCAAGGATCTGCAAGCAAGGACGGAGGAATTTCAGTAAAGGCGGGGAGATCCTGYAGTGAGTGCAAGGTGGGGAAGCAGGTTGGGTGTCTACATGCTGCAGGGAAACAGGTGCAGCTTTGGGACAGCTTAGGGCAGCCTGTGYTGGAGATGACCRAGGGCACTGCCCAGGCTGAAAGCCTCCAAAAGAACTGAGGTCTTTTTCCCTTTCGCTACGGCTGGTGCGTCTGCCACCGAGGCCTACAAGAAGATGATGTTTCCTTACAGCACTGGGCCTTGTTGCCTCCTCACCCCTGGGGATCCCAGGAGGTGTTGTAATGTTGTCCTGCACTCGGCACTGTGTACCCCCCCCCCCTCACACTGCCCACAAGAAGAGCCCTGAGCAATGTGGGATGGAAAGCATCACCCTACCAAGGGGCTGGCTGTCAGGGCCTGCTCACTCTGCTTGATAACACACATCAAGGTTGACTTGGCATCACAGCCACCCTCACATTGCCTTTGCCTACCTGCAATCAGGGCCTCCAACTTTCAGCTCTAATCAGCTCCTGCGGAGCCTTTGTTGATAATGGCCCTCAGTGGGACCTGTTAATGCTCCAAGAAACTTGGGGATTTTCTTCTGACTTTCTTGAGAGGTTTCCTCAGTCTCAGCACCTGATGTTCATGGGCTCAGCACCAAATACATTCGAGGGATCATTAAAATGCAAAAATCGCTAAGGAGCCATGCTGCTTTCCATAATTTTCTTCAATTCTTGTGTGGCTAATTAGGGAAGTTTCAGGAGTGTACTTAAAAGAGGAAGATTTCAATGAGCACARAAAAGAAAAAAATAGGATTTCTGTTTTTAAAGTTTTCCTTCTTTTTCAGCTTACCAACTAGAGTGATATCCACATTCTCCTACTGATATTGATCCAGAGTGTCTCCTAATGAAGTCGGGACATGTAGGAAAAGCAGCATCCTTCACGTCAGATATCCATGGACAGAAAACCTTCCTCCCCAGTTCGCCAGCCCTGCCATTTCTCTCACCAGCCACTGGGGACTTCAGATCACTCTTGTGAAAAATCAAACCTTTTGCCACTCAAGGCTGTAGCTGAATGTTACAGCTCATGTGCACCAATTCCCACCTGCTTTCCTTTGAGAACTAGCTGCAGACAGACAGAGAAGGATTTGTCTTAATTGCAAAGAAAGAAAGATAAACTTCATCCAGTGTCATAAGAAATAAAATAGAATCCTCAACTGTGCGCATGCCCAGAGAGTCTGATGCAAAGATGACTTTAGAAATGACCAATTCAGCAGGATATATGGAAAAATGTGAAAGGTTACTGAGATTAAATCCACAGCCTAAGAGACAGAGCAGTGGTCATGCAAGTTAATAGGCAGATCGATATTTCTTCTCCCGAGACTAACACTCTTCCTGAAGATTTCCACTATCTCATCATAGGAAAACATTGACATTAGAATTAGCCAGTCATCTGAGCTGATGAAAGTGTGTTCCTATTTTTGAAATGTTGAAAACAGTTCTTCACCTTTCCAGGCAGAGCTCAGCTGTCCAACCACAAGCACCCAGGGGCACTTGGAGAGGCCCTGGTGTTTCTGAGGCAC
>NW_020448011.1:5917-6991 GCF_003343035.1 Apteryx rowi | reverse complement strand
CCTTCCCAGGGACTGAGATGAAGATGAGCAGCCTGTCGTTCTCCACACCCTCCCTCTTGCCCTTCTGCAAAATGGGTGTGATGTCTGCCTTTTCCCCGTCATCAGGAACCTCCCTGATTACCCTGACATTTCACAGACAATTGGGAGCAGCGTTGCAGTGACTCCAGCCACCTCTCCCTGCACCCTGGGGTGCTTCCCATGTGGTCCCATGGACTTGTGTGTGCCCACTGGGCAAAAGTCCTCCCCAGATGCATCGTCCTCTACCTTGGGTGAGGCTTTGTTAACACAGATGCTGCCAAAGGACTCGGGGGCCAGGGAGGCCTGTCAGTAGAGAAGACCAGGAAAAGACAAGGTAAAGAGGCAATGAGCTCCTCAGCCTTTCGCCTGTCTTTGTCACTACGTCCCCTGCCCCACTGAGCAGGGAGACCACATTTTCCTTGGCTGCCTGCCTTGTGCTGCCAACGTCCTTACAAAAGCCCTTCAGGTTACCATCCTCATCCCTTCCTAGCTCCAGCTCCAGCTCCAGCTCCAGCTCCAGCTCAGCCTTGACTTGCCTAACTCCATCCCTTCCACCACAGGCCATGTCTGCATATTCCTCCTGATTAGCCCATGTCCCTTCCAACCCTCTGTGGATGTCCTTCTTTCTCTTCAAGTCCTAAATCACAAAGTCCCTGCTGATCTGTGCCATCCTGCAGTGCTGACGGTGAGGTCACCTCTTGTACGGGAAGCTCATGGGCTGGGTTCTGGTTTGAGGGCAAAAAGAGAATCATGCCACCTCTCATCCCATCTGTCGCGGTCCGCGGGAGTGAYGGGAAAGAATCATACGCATTCACAGAATGCAGGTTCAATTCCAACTTTATTCGGCAATTTGCCCATCTTATAYATGTTTGTGYAGTYGYACACTTTGCTAGGCCAATCACCATGCAGATTATGTCACAGGTAGCCAATCATGGCACCGATCACGCATGCAGCGATCATACCTTGTACCTTGCTACTTATTTAGCAAAGCTATCTTACCCTTAACCTTGGTTCCCACTGGCTTCTGCTAGTTTATCTGTACTTTCTCAGGATGTA
>NW_020448011.1:2898-5192 GCF_003343035.1 Apteryx rowi | reverse complement strand
AGTGTCCTTGGTGGACTACTTCAAAGCACGTAGCAGTGGCTATAGCCTGAGGCCTAAGGCTTCAGCAAATTTAGCTACTAATGCTAAGCAAGTTGTGCTAAGCAATTAATCCTAAACAGTGTTAGTTCCATGCTCTATGTCTCATATAGATTATTGTTCTGAAGCACCGCAAGGGCCCCAACACCCATCAGAGACAATATATGGTCAGGGGATGGGGAGACGCAGGCAAAGGGGACATGGCTTCGGTGCTGATTGTGAGACCAGTTCCACTGCAGCTGCCTGATTGGCCCTCAGCAGATGTGCTGACCAGCAGGCTTTGGGATGTCACCCAGCACCTCAGAGAGTCCATCCAGCAGAAATGATTGCCCTGGGGAGTGAACGGGGTGACACAGGTGACAGGCACCTGTCTGGGTGCTGACTGTGAGGTCACCTCTGCTGCAGCCACCCCACCAGCCCATGGCCAGCAGGCAAGCAGGCAGGCATGGCTCATGGCCACCCTGCTCAGGACTAGTCCTCTGGGGCAGACCTGCCACCAAGCAGCACACAGCTCCTCACCTAGGTCTCCTCCAAGTCCAGGGTGCTGCCCCTGAGCCCAGAGACACCACGGACATTATCTGGAGGCTTCTTTTGGCAGATCAACTTGCCCAAAGTAGCACATCATGTGTTAGTATCAGTCAGAGGGATATTTATAGTGTAATGCCAAGAAGGAGTCATTCTGTAGGCTCCAGTGTACACTTTCATGATGAGTGGGTGATCTGGACTGTGCAAGGCCTGCTGGGACAGCCCTGCACCACCCTACAAGGAACTGAGCCTCACTTCCTTTTATCCACACCTCACTGACAACAGGGGACCTTTGTCCCAATTAGCCTCAGATCCACACTTGTGATTTCATCTCAGAGGGGCTTTGCTTGCAAAGAAGAGTCCATGAGTGAGCTAATGCCCAGGCTGTGCCCCAGCCGATCAGGCAGGAGCTTCAGAACCTGCAGGCCTCAACCAGCTCAGAGACACAGTGCAAAACGTGCTCAGCTGAGTTGGACACCTGAACTGTCAAGTCAAACACGACTGCCTTAGAGAAGAGAGGAGCATGTGGAAAGGTGAGGAACATAATTCTGAGTAAAAGTAAGACAAAAAGGTGAAGCACATCCCAGGGCTGCAGGAAAGCCGATTTCAGCTCCTTCAGGATGTGCCTGGCAGGATCCCACAGGAGACTTCCCTGGAGGGCAGAGGGGCCATGAGGCCTCTGTAAAGACAGACTAGGCAGAGGGAGAGAAGACAGAGAGGCAGAAGAAGAGAGAGGAGACATGTCAATTTGAATACAGAAGTTTCTCAGAACCAAGTTTCTCCATTGAAATTGTTGCCAGGAAACGTATCATGAAGAATAACATATACATATATAAATGCATATAAACATGTAAACTCACATAGAGTAATTTCGGTAGTGCATGCATATGGTGCTGACGATCAAAAAGAAAGAAAATATTCATTAGAATTGATAAAAAATATTTGACGTTCTAAAAAAAAAGGGTATTTTTCAATTCTTGCAAGGAGCTATTTTTTGTATAGATTTCAACCAATGACGAGAATTATACATTCAGGCCTTTATAAACACATACAGAGGCCACTTCTGCCTGAGATGCCCTGTGTAGCTATGTTGCCATGTGGCAAGGGGAAATGTGACCCAGGAACTATGGGAACCTTTCTAAAGCATTGGCTGGTCACCAGGAGAAGCACCTCAAGACCTTTCAGTGGGACAACTTTTTTCTTTCCATTGACTAGAAAGGAAAGTCCAGACATCTGGGTTAGCCAGGGACATCTGCACTGAAGGGGTCTGGCATTGGGGGAGAAAATTCCCATCCCTGTTGTCATGTAAAATGGAGTTGCACTACATGACCATGCAGGGAACAAAAAGGGTTTGTGGCTAGATGTGTAGGGACTCTTTTAAGGCATCACTGTAACACAGGTACGCTGAGATTGGTGCTATTTCAGCCTTAGATAAATAGAGCATTTTCACTGAAGCTGATCAGGCTGCTGTCCTCTATCRGTTGTGAGAGCTCAACACGTCATGGTGCGACTTGCTGTTTGGAAAGAGCGAGGAGTKKCAAGGAATATCCTGGGCAGGGAGTGGTTTGAGGGCACTGGACTTGTGCGAGACACAAAAGTACTATTTTTATAGTGTGGACCCTATTATAAAAGAAATCTTTAGAAACTGTCAATAAAAATGAAAGAAGAAAGAAATTAGATAAATTATCTAAAGCAAAAAAAATATTTTGTTACACTTTTCAGCATTTGAAACT
>NW_020448011.1:0-2605 GCF_003343035.1 Apteryx rowi | reverse complement strand
TGGATGACTGGTGCCATTGTAGGTGCCCTGGTCCCCTCTGCCCAGCCTCCCTCTGCAGCTCCGTGGGGCTCCAGTCTCCCACAGGTCCCCTGTGAGAGCTGCCAGGCCCAGGCAGGTGCCTCAGAGACACCAGGGCCTCTCCAAGTGCCCCTGGGTGCTTGTAGTTGGAGCCCTGAGCTTTGCCTGGAAAGGTGAAGAACAGTTTTCAACATTTCAAAAATAGGAACACACTTTCATCAGCTCAGATGATTGGCTAATTTTAAAGTCAATGTTTTCCTATGTTGAAACAGTGTAAATCTTCAGGAAGGGTATTAATCGCGGGAGAAGAAATATCAATCTCCCCTTGACCTTGTGTTTCCACTGCTCTGTCTGTTAGACTGCGGATGTAGTCTCAGTGCTCTCTCACATATTTCCACATGTCCTGACTAGATTGGTCATTTCTAAAGGCATCTTTGCATCAGACTCTCTGGACATATGCACTTCCCATAGTTTACCAGTTTTCCTCCTCCACTTACTCTTTATCCATTCAGGTATCTCTCAGCTCCGCAACTGCTGCTCTGAGCTGCTGGGAGTCTGAAGCTTGCCTCATCTTTCAGCAGTCTCCTTGTCTCTTTAGCCAGCTCCTTTGTTGTTTCTTGTCTATCCTTTCCTATCTATCTGTGGAAAACATTTCAAGGAAAGTTATGTCTTGTGGGCAGTGGACCTCACTGGAGGCAGCTTGGACTTGACATACAGTGGAGGAGTGTCTTGTATCTTTTATTAAATAGTTCCAAATTATAATTTGCTTGTTTGCAGTTAAGAATAATCCTTCCGTGTCTGTTTGCAGCTAGTTCTSTAAGGAAAGCAGGTGGGAACTGATGCACATGAGCTGTTCTGTTCAGCTACAGGCTTGAGTGGCAAAAGGTTGGATTTTCAAAAGAGTGATCTGAAGTCCCCAGTGTGACCACTGACTCCACACCCCCACGTACTTCTTCCTCCTCAACCTCTCTGTTCTGGACCTTGGCACCATCTCCACCACTGTCCCCAAATCCATGGCCAATTTCCTCTGGAACACCAGGGCCATTTCCTATTCAAGACGTGCTGCTCAAGTCTTCCCAGTTGTCTTCTTGTTAGCAGGAGAGTATTATCTTCTCACAGTCATGGCCTATGACCGCTATGTTGTCATCTGCAGACCCCTGCACTATGGGAAACTCATGGGCACCAGCGCTTGTGTCAAAATGGCAGCAGCTGYCTGGGCCAGTGGTTTTCTCAATGCTCTCCTGCACACTGCTAACACATTTTCAATACCATTCTGCCAAGGCAATGTGATAGACCAGTTCTTCTGTGAAATCCCCCAGATCCTCAAGCTCTCCTGCTCAGACTCCTACCTCAGGGAAGTTGGGCTTCTTGTGGTTGGTGCCTGTTTATCTTTGGGGTGTTTCATGTTCATTGTGCTGTCCTATGTGCAGATCTTCACTGCTGTGCTGAGGATTCCCTCTGAGCAGGGTCGGCACAAAGCCTTTTCTATGTGCCTGCCTCACCTGGCTGTGGTCTTCTTGTTTATCAGCACTGGCCTGTTTGCCTACCTGAAGCCCCCCTCCCTTTCCTCCCCAGCTTTGTATCTGGTGCTGGCCATTCTGTATGCAGTGGTGCCTCCAGCAGCAAACCCTCTCATCTAGAGCATGAGGAACAAGGAGCTCAAGGATGCACTGAAGAAACTAGTTCAGTAGGTACAATGTCAGCACCGATAACTCTCCCATGTGCATCTGCTCCTCATTCCCGGGGTATTTGGTAACAAAACTATGTGTTGTTCATGTCTGTCTTTCTTACTTACTTTTCTCTGTTATATTCTCCTAAAATAAAAAAAAAATATTTTGCTGCGTGCCATTTGTCCTCAGGAATCTCTCATTTGAATCTGATCCAGAGGCCGTGTTGAAGCAGGAAGCCAGGCTTCCCCTTTCATCAGCAGAGATGGGGGAACATCAGAGCCAACTAGTCTGAGCTCCCACAGATGCCCCCAGAGCAATGAGGAGAGTTTCCCTTTGCAGGGTCTCTTTCGGCACTGTCTCTTTCAACACCAAGGGAGCTCAAGGGTCAGACGAGTATAGGTGGGGTGAGACCATGGGTCCCGTGACCATTAAGAGAGTTCAACTCCCCTGGCCACAGTCAGGGTGTGATCCCACACCCCTCTTCCGYGAGGGTGGCAGCCGGCTGTCACTGTGGGCTGGTCCCTTCCCTCTACAGAGCTTCAACACTCAAAGCGACGTGGGAGTGGAAGGGAGGAGATTCTGGAGAAAGCCTGTGGAACAGACCTCTGTTCCTCAGGATTGTTTCCCCACTTCCACAGCAGGCATTTCCTTGCTGCAGCCTTTTAGTGGGGGCTGCAGCTTTCTTGGAGACAAGTCCACCAACAGCAGCAGGACTTTCTCCTTTCAAGGCCTTTCCAAGTCTGGCCTTTCTTCAGAAGGTGGAGTAAAAAATACACCCAAACAAATTGCACCACAAAAGGGCTTGCTGCTCTGCTGGGGAACTCCATGGGATGCGGGGGACAAGCTCGGAGTCTCCATGTCATCTGTTAGGGACTGAGGGCTGGATCCAGGATTCATCTCTCTGTGACCAGTGCCAG
>NW_020448010.1:15595-18308 GCF_003343035.1 Apteryx rowi | reverse complement strand
TCACATCAGGATCAACACGGAATTCACACCAAGTTCCTCAGGAACCCTGAGCCAAACTGAACCTCAGCTGAACCTCAGCCACCCTGATCAGGACTAGCCCTCTAGAGCAGACGTACTACCAAGCTGTGCACAGCTCCTTGCCTTGGTCTCCTCTGACCCCAGCGTGCTGCCCCTGCAGGCCAGATACACCATGGACATTATCTGGAGGCTTCCTTTGGCAGATCAACCTTCCCAAAATAGCTCATAATGTATTAGTACATCAGTACATACAGAGCGTTTTTTGTTTGTTTTTTGGGTTTTTTTTTGGTGTGTGATATCATTAAGGAGTCATTAAGCAGGCTCCAATGGACACTTTGATGATGGGTGGGGGAGCTGAACTGTGCAAGGCCTGCTGGGACAGCCCTGCAACACCCTACAGGGAACTGACCATCACTTCCTTTTATCCACACTTCACTGCCAACAGGGGACCTTTCTCCAAATTAGCTTAGATCCACACTTGCGATTTCATCTCAGAGGGGCTTCACTTGCAAACAAGAGTCCACGAGTGAGCTAATGCCCAGGCTGTGTGCGATCTGATCAGGCAAGAGCTTCAGAACCTGCAGGCCTCAACCAGCTCAGGGACACAGTGCAAAACATGCTCAGCTGAGTTGGACACCTGAACTGTCAGGTCAGAAATGACTGCCTTAGAGAAGAGAGGAGCATGTGGAAAGGTGAGCGACATCAATCTGAGGGGGCTTGCAAGTTATTTGCATAAAACAACTTCAGCTTTGCAAGCTGATTCTCAACTATGACCCATGAAGTATTTCCTGCTGACTTGCAGGCAAGTGCTGGAGCATCACTACTCACTGTAGTCACTGCACATCTGGGAGAAGTGTTTTTAAAGGCCAATTATTTTCTGAAGAAATACTTTGTCTTTGGAAGTCTCCCTTATCTTGCCCACTTCAAAAGCTAATGACTGTGGCACTGCCGCTTGAAAGGGCACCTCTGAGTGCTCCGCTGTGGCAAGACCATTTCCTTGTCAACTGTGTGGGTGAAAAAAGTCCCCCGTGATGCGAACTGCTCTCTGAGGCCTCCTGCTGGATGTCAGACCCTGGATGTCTTGTGTCACAGCCCAGGGCAGTGTGCAGGGTGAAGCAGGGAGCCCTGAAACAGCAAGGCTTTCAGCAGGAAGGGCTCAAGACCCTCTCTAGAATTCACTGGATTGGAGGGGGGTTAATTGCATGGTTAAGTAAGGGCTAATTGGGGGATACTACTGCATTATAAGCAAAGAGTTTCGAGGGTCCTGCCACATGAGAAGAAGAGTGCACCAATTATGGACACAGGTAGTATCCCCACTTAACCTTTGCTATCAGAAGAGAAGGACAACTGCTACACCTCTAGCCTAGCAAATCTTGTGGTTGGACAGATCCCAGAAGTGTTAACTTCAAGAATCTCCAACAAGGAACCCTTTCTGAAAGATGAAATTCTATACTCCAAATAGTCTAAGCTGCATATTTCTATGTATTTCACAGTCTATGTGGGATATCTGGCTGCAGATCCTGGCAAGAGCTGAGGAAACGCAAGGCCTGAACCTCAGCGCGCAGAAGGCAGCAGGCTGCCACCATCCCTGACTCATGCCACCAGGGCAGCCTGCGCCCTGTGAGCCAAGGCACCTCCTCACCTCGCAGCTTTCCCCAGCTCCCCAGCCTGGCAGGGCTCCCCACGCACAGCACTGTTCTCTCCAGACACCTCCTGCATGCAGCACCAAGACCCTGGGGCCACTCTCAACCCCACCATGGGCCATCCCCCACCACTGTGACGCACTGCACCCCCACCCCATGCCTCACAGGGAGTTGCCAGCCAACATGCAGCTGTGCATCAGGGACACACAGGGCACATGACCAGACACGGCAGCAAACAGGGGACTCCCAGAGGCTCTAAAACAGAGGCCAGATTTCCACACATTTAATTCGTTTCTAGTTCTCCAAGTCCTTGCAACAGGCATTTCCACTGAACAGCCACTCACAGCCCTGCTCAGGGTCAGTTCTCACCTCTAGGAAGCAGAGCCACAGTGCTCTCCCAGGGGCTCAGCAGGCCAGCTCTTGCCTCTTGCTTTTGCCTCACCTACCCTCAAGGCACTCACCCCACCAGCCTCCCTACTGAGGTCTCTTTTGGGGCTTCAATGGAGATGGACCAAACTGCTGCTGCCCAGTCAACTGCTCAGCTGGAAGTGACCTCACAAGCACCTTTCCAGACACAGCTCTGCTGCTATCCAGTCAGTTCATCACTCAGAAGTGACCTCACCAGCAACATCCAAGCTTTGCTCCTGCAGCTGGCCTATCAGGTCCTCAGGCAGAAGTGACCTCATCCTCACCAGCCAAGCCACGTGCCTCCTGCTGGCCTGTCAGCTGCTGACACAGAACTGATTTGACCCTGGTGATTTCCTGGCACAGCTCTCGCACACAGCCATGACCTCCCTGCCCACACCCCGGCCAAATGGCTGCTGCCGCCTGCAGCTGCCCCTGCCCTGCCCCAAGGCTGAGCCAGCTCCTGAGCGGCCTCCCTGACTCACCCCAGGGCCTCACAGCCATCAGTGCAGCCCCGCCCTCCTGCCCTGGCCGGCCAATAGGAGGGCAGTACTGGGGGCGATGCCATGGCAATGCTGCGGCTCTGTGTGACCCCGCAGGCAGCCTCCACCCCTCCCCCTCTCCCACAGTGGGGCGCCATGTTGTGG
>NW_020448010.1:8913-13901 GCF_003343035.1 Apteryx rowi | reverse complement strand
GTGAGCCAGGGATGCTGGCAGCCTGCTGCCTTGTGCGCTGAGGTTCAGGCCTTGCGTTTCCTCAGCTCTTGCCAGGATCCACAGCCAGATATTCCACATAGACTGGGAAATATATACAAATATGCAGCTTAGAGTATTTGTATAGGAGGTCATCATTCAGCAAGGGTTCCTTGCTGGAGATTCTTTAAGTTAACACTTCTGGGATCTGTCCAACCACAAGCTGTTTAGGCTAGAGGCATCCAGTTGCCTCTCTCTCCTATTAGGAAAGGCTAAGAGGGGATACTACCCGTATCCTTAATTGGTGCAGACACTCTTTTCTTCTCATGTGGCAGGACCCTAGAAACTCTTTGCTTATAATGAGGTAGCACCCTCCAATTAGCCCTTACTTAACCATCCAATTAACCCCCCTCCAATCCAGTGAATTGTAGAGAGGATCTTGAGATCTTCCTGCTGAAGGTCTTGCTAAATTGGGGCTCTCTGCTGCACCCTGTCTGCACCCTGGCTCTGCGCACAGCCCTGGGCTCTGACACAAAACATCCAGGACTGACATCCAGCAGGAGGCCTCAGAGAGCAGTTCGCATCACGGGGGACTTTTTTCACCCACACAGTTAACAAGAAAATGGTCTTGCCACAGCGGAGCACTCAGAGGTGCCCTTTCAAGTGGCAGTGCCACAGTCATTAGCTTTTAAAATGGGCAAAATAAGGGAAACTTCTAAGGACAAAGTAGTTCTTCAGAAAAGAATTGGCCTTTGAAAACACTTCTCCCAGATGTGCAGTGACTACAGTGAGTAGTGATGCTCCAGCACTTGCCTGCAAGTCAGCAGGAAATACTTCAAGGGTCATAGCTGAGAATCATCTTGCAAAGCCGAAGTTGTTTTGTGCAAATAACTTGCCAGCCCCCTCAGAATGATGTCCCTCACCTTTCCACATGCTCCTCTCTTCTCTAAGGCAGTCATTTCTGACCTGAGAGTTCAGGTGTCCAACTCAGCTGAGCACGTTTTGCACTGTGTCCCTGAGCTGGTTGAGGCCTGCAGGTTCTGAAGCTCCTGCCTGATCAGCTCAGGCACAGCCTGGGCATTAGCTCACTTGTGGACTCGTCTTTGCAAGTGAAGCCCCTCTGAGATGAAATCRCAAGTGTGGATCTGAGGCTGATTTGGAGAAAGGTCCCCTGTTGGCAGTGAGGTGTGGAGAAGAGCAAGTGATGGTCAGTTCCTTGTAGGGTGGTGGAGGGCTGTCCCAGCAGGCCTTGCACAGTTCAGCTCCCCCACCCATCATCAAAGTGTACATTGGAGCCTGCAGAATGACTCCTTCTTGGTAACACAGAATAAAAAAAACCCCTCTGGCTGGTATTAATCCATAATATGGTACTTTGGGAAGGTTGATCTGCCAAAGGAAGCCTCCAGATAATGTCCATGGAGTCTGTGGTCCACAGGGGCAGCACGCTGGGCTCGGAGGAGACCTAGGTGAGGAGCTTTGTGCTGCTTGGTGGCAGGTCTGCTGCAGAGGGCTAGTCCTGAGCAGGGTGGCCATGAGCCGTGCCTGCCTGCCTGCCGGCCGCGGTCTGGTGGGGTGTCTGCAGCAGAGGTGCCCTCGCAATCAGCACCCAGAYRGGTCCCTGTCACCTGHGTCACCCCCTCCCCTCCCCAGGGCAGTCATTTCTGCTGGGTGGACTCTCTGAGGTGCTGGGTGACAWCMCAAAGCCTGCTGGCCAGCACATCTGCTGAGGGCCAATCAGGCTGCTGGAGTGGAAGTGACCTCACAATCAACACTGCAGCCATGTCCCCTTTACTGGCAATTCCCTCTCCCCTATCCCTGTGGAATTAAACACACATGATGGGACAACACTCATGGCAGGGTGAAACTGGGCTCCTGGGGAAGGCATGCTGGGATGGTGAGGAGGTGCAGGTGTGCTCTGTGCAAAGGGGTGGCTGGAGTGCAGAGRGCTTTGCCTTGGAGCAGGTGATGAGCCAGTTGAGACCTTGTAGTAAGGATAAGAGGACACACATGTCTGGGTGACATTCTGGTAGGGGTTTCAGCTCATTCAGGATCTGCTTGGCAGGATCCCACAGGAGACTTCCCTGGAGGGCAGAGGGGCCATGAGGCCTCTGTAAAGACACACTAGGCAGAGGAGGAGAGGGCAGAGAGGCAGAAGAAGAGAGAGGAGACATGTCAATTGGAATACAGTAGTTTCTCAGAACCAAGTTTCTCCRTTCAGAGTGTTGGCAGGAAACATCTCATGAAGAATAACATATACATCTATATAAACATGTAAACTCACACAGAGTAATTTCTGTAGTGCATGCATATGGTGCTGCCAATAAAAGAGAAAGAAAATGTTCATTAGAATTTATAAAGAATGCTTGAAGTTCTGAAAACAAAGATTTTTTTCAGTTCTTGCATAGAACTATTTTTTGCATAGATATCACCCAATGACGAAAACTTTACATTCAGGCCTTTATAGACACATACAGAGGACATTGCTGCCTGAGATGCCCTGTGTAGCTGTGTTCCCATGTGGCGCTGGGAAATGTGACCCAGGAACTATGGGAACCTTTCTGGAGCATTGTCTGGTCAGCAGGAGAAGCATCTCAAGACCTTTCAGTGGGACAACTTTTTTCTTTCAATGGACTAGAAAGGGAAGTCCAGACAACTGGGTTAGCCAGAGACATCTGCACAGAAGGGGTCTGGCATCGGGTGAGCTAATTCCCATGCCTGTTGTTGGCTAAAATGGAGTCGCACTTCATGACCATGCAGGGAAAGAAAAGGGTTTGTGGCTAGATGTGTAGGGACTCCTTTAAGACGTCACTGTAATACAGGTACATTGAGATTTGTGCAATTTCCTCCATCAATAAATAGAGCGTTTTCCCTGAAGCTGATCAGGCTGCTTCCCTTCATCAGTTGTGAGAGCTCGACACCTCATGGTGTGACTCGCTGTGTGCAAAGAGCGAGGAGCAGCAAGGAAGATCCTGTGCAGGGAGTGGTTTGAGGGTGACTGGACTTGTGCGAGACACAGAAATATTATTTTTAATAGTGTAGGTATTATTATAAAAGAAATCTTTAGAAACTGCCAAGAAAAAAGAAACAAGAAAGAAAGTAAATATGTTATTTAAGCAAAAAAAAAAAAAGTTTATTACACTTTTCAGCTTTTGCAACTCCTTTGTGTTCTTATTGCCCTTTTTTGTTTGGTTCTTTTTTGATACACTGGTCTTTTGGGGAGATTTTTTTTTTTTTTTTGAAAGGGAAAGAGATTTTCAGAGCTGGGGTGGGATGCACTCACAGGGTCATGGATGGCTAGTGCCATTGCAGGTGCCCTGGTCCCCTCTGCTCAGCCTCTCTATGCAGCTCCGAGGGGCTTCAGTCTCCCACAGGTCCCCTGTGAGAGCTGCCAGGCCCAGGCAGGTGCCTCAGAGACACCAGAGCCTCCCCAAGTGCCCCTGAGTGCTTGTGGTTGGACCCCTGAGCTCTGCCTGGAAATGTGAAGAAGTGTTTTCAACATTTCCAAAATAGGAACACACTTTCATCAGCTCAAATGCTTGACTCATTTTAATGTCAATGTTTTCCTATGATGAAAGAGTGGAAAAATTTAGGAGGGGTATTAATCTGGGGAGAAGAATTATCCATGTGCCCTTGACCTTGCGTTTCCACTGCTCTGTCTATTAGGCTAGGATAAAATCTCAGTACTCTTGCACATATTTTCACATGTCCTGATTCAATTGGTCATTTCTGAAGGCATCTTTGCATCAGACTCTCTGGACATATGCACTTTCCATAGTTTCCCAGTTTTCCTCCTACACTTGCTCTTCATCCATTCAGGTACCTGTCAACTCTCCAGTCGCTGCTCTGAGATGCTGGGAGTCTGAAGTTTGCGTCGACTTTCAGCAGTCTCCTTGTCTCTTTAGCCACCTCCTTTGTTGTGTTTCTTGTCTATCCTTTCCTATCTATCTGTGGAAAACATTTCAAGGAAGGTTATGCCTTGTGGGCAGTAGACCTCACTGGAGGCAGCTTGGACTTAACGTACAGTTGAGGAGTGTCTTGTATCTTTTATTAAACTGTTCCAAATTTTATTTTTCTTTGTTTGCAATTAAGACAAACCCTTCTGTGTCTGCTTGCAGCTACTTCTCGAAGGAAAGCAGGTGGGAATTGGTGCACATGAGCTGTAACATTCAGCTCCAGCCTTGAGTGGCAAAAGGCTGGATTTTCACAAGAGTGATGTGAAGTCCCCAGTGGCTGATGAGGGAAATGGCTGGGCTCGGAGACTGGGGAGGAAGGTTCTCCATACAGGTCTCCTCTCAAAAATACTGCTTTGCCTACATGTGCAGACTTCATTAGAAGACACTGTGGCTCAGTTTGAATTGGGGAATGTGGGTATGACTTATTCTGAAAAGTGAAGAATGAAGAAAGCTTAAGAAGCAGACATCTTTCTTTTTCAGGTGCTCATTGAAATCTTCCTCTTTTCAATACTCTCCTGAAAACTTTCCAATTAGCGATACGAGAATTGAAGTGCTGAAGAAAATTATGGCAAAAAGCATGGCTCCTTAGGGTTTTTTTGCATTTTAATGCCCCTTCGGGTGTATTTGGTGCTAAGACAATGAGCCTCAGATGCTGAGAAGAGACTGAAGAAACCTCTCAAGTACCAAATCACAAGTTTCTTGGAAAGATAATGAGTCCCAGTGAGGGCCATTATCAACAAAGGCTCCCCAGGGGCTGATTAGAGCCGAAAGTTGGAGGCCCTGATTGCAGGTAGGCAAAGGCAATGTGAGGGTGGCTGTGATGCCAAGTCAACCTTGGTGTGTGTTATCAGGCAGAGCGACCAGGCACTGACAGCCAGTCCCTGGGTAGGGTCATGCTTTCCCTCACGCATTGCTCAGGGCTCTTCCTGGGGGCAGTTTGGGAGTGGGGGTGCACAACGCCAAGTGCAGGACCATGATTTGGCAGCTCCTGGCACCCAAGGGAGAAGCAGGCAGCAAGGCCACAGTGCTTTAAGGAAT
>NW_020448010.1:5458-7774 GCF_003343035.1 Apteryx rowi | reverse complement strand
ACTGTTGTGAGGGTCCTGGGCCAGACTCACTCCCAGTTATCAACCTCTTTCTTGTTCTGGGAACCCAAACCTCGATGCAGTGTTCTAGATGGTGTCTAATGAATACTGACTAGAAGGCAATCACCATTTCCCTCAACCTCCTGGCTGTGCTCCTGCTCATACAGCCCACGATGCTTCTGGCCTTCTTTGCTGCCAGGGAACGCTGCTGGCTCATGTTTTGCCTCCTCTCCCCCAGCACCCTCATGTCCTTTTCCACAGAGCTGCTCCCTAGGCCCTCAGGCCCCAGCCTGTAACAAAGTGGGGTGTTGGTTTATCGCAGGTGCAAGACCTGTCATTTATCCTTGTTGAATTCCATGAGGTTCCTGACAGCCCATTCCTCCTGCCTGTCTAGGTCCCTCTGAATGGCAGCCCCCATCTACAGGCATGATGAGTGTTGCCTCTTCCATGTCACTGATACAGATGATAAATAGGATAAGTTCCTGGAGAGACCCTGTGGTGCTCCACTTCTCCCTGGCTTCCAGGAAGAGTACTACCCATTCACCACTGCCCTCTGAGCCTCTGAGCTTCTGGTCATCCAAGCAGCTTTTTACCCATCTGTTTGTCTACTCTTCTAGACTGAAATTTTCTAACGTGCATGCAATAGGTCTGGATGCAGAGGAGGTGACTCATGCCCTGGACTCCATGTATTGACAGCCCATTCCTCCTGCCTGTCTAGGGCCCTCTGAATAGCAGCCATCAAGCATATGGCTGGGGTCCCCTGCAGTTTCTTTGTCCTCAACAAGCGTAGTGAGTATTGCCTCTTCCATGTCACTAATCAAGTCATCTGGTTGTCCACCCATCTAGGTGGCAAATCTCTAAATTGTATTCCACAAGGATATTGTGGGAGACAGTGTCAAACACCTTGCTCAAATCAAGCTAAAAGACATTTTCTGCTCTCCAACCACAAATAGAGCTATGGAATCCTAGAAGGCGATCAGGCTGGTGAGGCACAGTTTACCCTGGGAACATCCATGCTGCCTCTTCGCTATCACCTTCTTCTCCCTCATGTGCCCAGAAATGAGTGGACTCGCTCCATGACACACTCCTCAACCAGTTGAGGCTGAATGGCCTGTCGTTCCCTGGATTGCTCTCTGGGCCTTTTTTGAGAGTGGAGGTAACATTTGCCTTTCTGCAGTTATTGGGACCTCACCCCATCTCCATGACCTTTCAAAGATGACAGAGGGCGGCCTTGCTATGACAGCAGCCAGCTCTCTCAGTGTCCTTGGGTGCAGCCTTTTCAAGCCCACTGACTCGTAGGGGTGGAGTTCTTGCAAGTCATCCCTCACTCAAGCCTCATGCACTGTTGGTTGCTTTTCTCCTCTGGAGCCCTGACTCTAGGCACAACAGCCCGGGAGACTTTGTTGGTGAAGACGGAAGCCAAAAAGGCCCTGAGCTCCTCAGACCTCACTACATCTGCTCTTACTAGATTCTCTGCCCCCTTCAGCAAGGAGCCAACATTTTCCTTTTATTCTTTACCGTTCCTGAAGCAGTAGCAACTCTTCTTCATGCCTTTGATGTCCCCTGCCAGTGTGTACCCTCTGAGAGCTTTGGCTTTCATAACACCATCCCAACTTTACTGGACAATATTTTTGAATTCCTCCTTTGCTGCATATCCCTCCTTCTGCTTTCTCTTTGGTGTCATATTGCCCTGGAGTTGAGCTGTGAGTTCCTGGTTTAGCCTGGTTTCCCCTTCTCATGTTATTTCCCTCTACCAAGAAGAGATCGATGATCTCTTCAAGCACTCGGAGGCTACTACTGTACTGCCCTTCGCCTCCATTTCACCAGGCTGAAGAAGCCCAGGTCCCTCAGCCTCTCCATACAGGCCATGTGCTTCAGGGCACTAACCCCATCTTGGAAGACTCGTCTGGACCCTCTCCAGTTGCTCCCCATTCCTCCAGCACTGGCAGCCCACACTGGGACACACTATTCCAGACATGGCCACACCAGGGCTGAGTCAAGGGGCATAATAATTCCACTTGTCTGGGTGGCCACACTCTTCCTGAAGCAGCCTGGTATGAAGCTGGCCTCATTTGCAGTGAGCGTGCACCACTGGCTCATATGGCATCCCTTGTAACGTCCAGGTCCTTCTCCTCAGGGTCACTCCTCTGACGGTCAGGCGCCAGCCTGTCCTGATGCACGGGCTCTTCTGTCCCCCAGTGCAGGACCTTCTTGTACGTCAGCATGAGGTTTCTGTTGGCCAAATCCCCAAGTTTCTCAAGGCCACTCTGGACTGAAGGTCCCTTGTGTCAGCTGTAAATGAGTGTGTGCAGATGGCTC
>NW_020448010.1:0-2372 GCF_003343035.1 Apteryx rowi | reverse complement strand
TTTGTGCATGTCCATCTGCTCCTCTCTGTGTCCCAGGATACATGCATTTGCGTATATTTGGGTTACAGAACCTCAGCTGTGGCACAGAGAACAGATTTGTAATGGTGCAACCTGTTAGCAAGGGCCAAGGACACTGTGTGTGCAATGGCCCCACTTCAGAGCAGAGCCATGCTGGCCTAGATAGCAGGTGGCAATGTAATGGTGGAATGAGGTTCCCACTGAGAGAGCAAAGCCTGCAGTGCCCAAGGCCAGTGAGAAACAGAGCTGGGCTGTGCAGGAATGCCAGGAGAGGGGTTTGCTGCCTGAGCTGATTTGTAGTACCTTGAGGCCTGTGACAGAGGTGAACCAATGTCCAGGCAGGACAAGGTGTCACTGAAGAAGTCCCCGGCACCGGGCAGCATGTGATTTGGCAGCCTGAGGTGATCATTAGCCCAGTTCCTGTTCATATCACCTGGTGGTGAGAAGAGGTTCAGGAGGAGAAAAGCTAGAAGGTTTTAAGGGTGCAGAGACTAGAGCAGAGACATTGGTGGGAGGTGCCTCTCCCATTTATGAAGCACGCTTGGCTGTAGATCAACAGGACTTGGCCTAAAGGCAGTGGTCGGATCCACTTGTTTGGACACTGGTAGGAAACATGAGTTGCCCTGGGGTACTGGAGCAGCAACCACTCCAAAGGGGCATGGTTTTCCTAGAGGTCCCGTGGTGTATCTGCAAGAGACTTGTGGTTGTGCTGGACCCCCCAGGCATCCGACATGGCCCTGCAGGCCTATTTCTATGTCACTGAATCAAATGCCTGCACTGGATGACATCAACTGTTTGCAATGCTGTGATCTGCATGTATCTCAGCTCCCTAGTGAGTGGAGCTCTGGTAGCAGTGGGCATCTAATATCATTGCAGGTGGCCAAGGCAATTCCCCTCCTGGCCCTCACCTCGTGCTCTAGAAGGATGTGGGTGTCACACTTGCTCCATCATAGCAAGCAGACACTGGCACATGCCTTGGACCACCTCTGTGTCTTCCAATGTCACCAGATGTTTGTGTGTGAGCAATTGATTGCGCCCTCCATCTCCAGTGATTAAAATGGGAGCATAGACCAAGATCTTTCATGCAGACATCCGTGCTGTGCTCACTTCTGCCTGGGCAAGGGGACTCCCACCTCCTGTGTGTTTTTTTGTGGAGCTCAAGAGAAGGATCTGAATCTTATGCCAGCCCAGGGCCTTCTAAAGCAGCCTGAGAAGCCCAAACTGACTCATCTAAACCAATTCCTGAACAATGGGAAAACAAGTTCTCTTCTTGTCCCCATCTATGTGTCCTGCCTAGCTAAGAGATGGGACTAGGGGCTTCCTGCGTGGGACATTTCCACTTTTCGTAGATAACCTTTCTCTGATAAGAAAAATTGCAATGCTGAAATCAGTCTCTCTCCACTCTTTAGCAAAGGAAAATAACTGACTGTTTTAGTCTACTTCAGTGAACATTTCCCATGGGGAGGGAGCACAAGGGACAGAGAAATTCATGAGCTCAGCTGGACCTCTGCTCCTGAGCAGGACCAGGCTCTGGGGATGGAGGGAGCTCATGGCAACCAGGCATCACTGCCCAGAGACAGCTGTGTGCAGGAGCAGCTCCTCTGAAAGGAGCAGCAGGGCTCCAGGCACTGCCTGCTGCTGCTGCCATGAGAGGAGACAAGGCAGAGAGAAGTGCAAGGCAGTGTGGAGTGGGAGGACAGAGAAGAGCTCCTTGTGGGAGAAATCCTCACAGCCCTTGACACAGTAAGTCTCTGGCTGCAGGGCAATGCTACTGAGGTTCCTGGAGGGGGCTCCTAAACCCAACCCATCTCCCTTCCCATCCCACATCCCTTTTTTTAAGGAAGTCTCTGCCAGTTTTTCCTTTGCAGAGGAGGCAGAGATGCTTCAGAACAGGGATTTGCCTTAGCACTATCAAAGGGATGGGGCATCCTGCTCCTTTTTCTTGGGGACAGCTGCAGGGGTGTGCAGACGGCGTGTGCACACAGGTCTGCGCAGGGCTGTAATTCAGAGCACTGTCCCTGTGCCCCAGGGTGCTGTGTGCCTGGAGCAGTGACTCTGCCACCTGTGAGGGTCAGCACTCAACCTGCCTGGGGAGTTCCCCGCAGTGCTGTGGGGAGAAGTGGGATGGGTGGTCGGAAGGGTGATCCCTGGCAGGACAGGTTCATTCTCCTGTTGAGAGGATGCTGCGTGGGTCAGCTCCACACAGCTCCAGCTCATTCCCAGGACATTTCTGGAAGGTACTTTTCAAAAGGAAGGTCAAGGCAGGGGATAAATGAAAGAGAAGGAGGTGTCATGAGTCTGTGCTTTCASTTTGATTCTCTCTGGCTAGGGTGAAATGGGATTGGATCTGTCAG
>NW_020448009.1:19809-21607 GCF_003343035.1 Apteryx rowi | reverse complement strand
GGCTCCACAGCTGGCTTCACAGAGCACTGAGGGCTGGGTGCCACGGGCAACCCGGCCTTGGGCACATCTTCACCCCTTGCAGAGCCACGAGCCCAAGAGCTGTCAGACTTCCTCAGGTCAAGATACGGAGGCTTTACGGTCCTCACACAAAGGCACTCAAGACATGTTGGCATTTATTATAAGGGTCTTGGACTCGTCCTATATGGCACCACAACCTCCTAGGAAAAGGAGGGGGTACAGTAGCATTTGGTGGGCAGGCTGGCAGTAACAGCAGTTGTGGGACGCGGAATTTGCAGCACAGCAGAGGTACCAGGAGGTGAATCCACACCCCAAGTCACCCACGGAAGCCAGGCGCATTTATGGAAGCCTTTGCATCCATACGTAGCCTCTTCTCATCCACTTGCAGCTGCTTTCACAGAGGGCTCACGATGTTGGCAAAGATGTTGACAGCTGCAGGGACACGCCCTGGAATCCTGCCTCCACCCTCAGGGGTTCCAGGACTGCACTGGGAACCTCCATGAGTGGAGCAACCTAGAAAGAAAGAAAGAAAGAATCAGWGTGYTACTGTCAGTTCTGCTGGCCTTACAGAGTCTCAACAGGCAGGGGCAAATGTCTCCCCTCCATGCTGAGCTGTATTGGTGAGAGCCTGATCAAAACTTCCCTGSAAAAGGACCCAAGACACCTCATCTACTGGCACCTGCCTTGAGCAGGGCGTTGGATCCCTACCTCCACATCTCCCCCATTGCAGACTCAAGGAATCTGCTCTTCTGAGACTCTTGCCAAAGGCAGCAGCAGCTTTGGAGATGCCACCTCCATCGCTCACCAAGGACAGGTGTCTCAGAGCCACCCATCACCCTCAGAGGCCTGACTTCTTGTGAGGTGGCATCTCCCCTGTCTGCAAGGGTCTGGGCAGGCACAAAGTGGAGAAATGCCTCTGACAGCTTTGATTAACTACCCATCTCTCTGAGGGATTGGAGTGGATTAGGGTCTGAGATGGGAAGATGCAATGAGGGTCCAGCTGCAACAGAAAGCCGTTAAGGAGGGAGAAGATAAGTTTTTCCAGGGGAGTCAGTAACATCCCAAAGACTCACGGAAGCATCAAGACCTTCCGAAACTGCAAGCCTGGACCTCAGCTGACAGAAACCACCAAACTGCGAGCAGCCCTKACTCACACCACGATGCTCCAAGGAGGCAACACGGTCACCAACAGTCCTCACCCAGGTCTCCCAGAAGGACACCGTGATGGCAGGCTGGGCTCTGGGAGCAGAGCACTGCTCTCTCCAGCCACCTCCAACCATGCTGAGCAGCAAAACACTGGGGCCGCCACCTGGCTCCACCACAGGGCAGCCTGCACTGTAACACGCCGCTATCCCTGCACCTCACAGAGGGTTGGCAGCCAACACCCACCTCTGCATCAGCGGCACACAGGCCACAGCACCACACATGGCAGCACACAGGGCACCCCAAGCACCCCACAACACACAAAGCCCAACTCTCCAGCCCTTCCATTCCCTTCTAGGCCTCCAAGGCCTTGCAACAGGCACTGCCTCTGAACATCCACTCACAGCCTGGGGCCTGCTCACTTCCCACCTCCAGGACTCTCAGAGACACTCAGAAATGCCGTTTTCAGAACAAAAGACACCATTGGGAAGGGCCCCTCGCGAGGACACCAGCAGCCTGCTCACGCTTTGCCCAGCAGCTCCCAAACGCAGCTCGGAGCAGCACCTGGGGGCTGTGGTGGCAGCAGCAGCTCAGGGAAACGCTTTCAAATGGATCTCCGACTCCCGGCAGGGGCAAA
>NW_020448009.1:15186-18654 GCF_003343035.1 Apteryx rowi | reverse complement strand
TGGCCATCTGAGGACAACATCTCTGAGCCCAAAACGTGCTCTGCCAAGTTGGAAGTGTAAATGATCCAGGGGGAAGGAAGAGAGGTTCTCCCAAACAAGTAGACACCTTGGGGTTATTAGAAGGTGAAGGATCCATTTCCAACATGGGCATTTCCAGCAGGCTCTTGAGGGCCCCACGGGAGCTACAGGATACCCCAGGCTCCAGGACACAGGACCCCTTTCGTGCCAGAGCCAGATCCCAAAGGGGGACCCACTCCCAGGAAAGCTTGGTTCTTGATTTCCCCCTGCCATGAGGGGATGGAGCCAACCGCACGGGAACCTTGGATCTCAGGGCAGCCCCAGCCCCAGGACCCAGGAATCTTGGCTGCCACAGTATCCCCTGAGCCAGGTGGGACCCTTAAGCAGGGCTCTCGTGGCAGCCCCCACCCTGTCCTGCCACCCCAAGGGCCCAGGACCCACAGCCATTTTTGGAATTAGCACTCTGTGTGCAACACCTCGGGAAGGAGCTCCCAAAGCCCTTACCCTTGGTGGAGAGCTGCAGGAGCGCTGGGAACAAGCAACTGCAGTGCAGGCTGATTGTGTCGGTCCAGCAGTCCTCCATCTCGCTTGTCCCTTTGTGCTCAACTTGCCTGTCCGACCGGGGAAAAAGGACMTTCTTCCCATCTCGTCACCCAAAACTCCTCTCCAATGTGTCCCTGCTCCTCTGCCTGTCGGTGAGCGGCCCTAAGGTAGCCCCACTGTCTCCTGTCCCTACTCCATGCCAAGGAGCAGCTCTGAAGGGCAGCAGTGGGTAGCACATGAGCAGTGCCCAGCAGTGCCCGGGCCTCACAGGGAAGTGAGGACTCTGCCATGGCACCAGAGAGACCTCCCTGTGATGCAACACATGCCACTGTTACCTCAGCTGGTGTCATCTGGGGGCTCAGTAGGTCAGTGCCATGGAGATGGCACAGACCAGGAGAGAGCAGAGAGATCTCCCTTCATGTCCTGGAAAGCAGTCACCTCCCTTCAGCCCAGTTGTTCTTATTCGCTCTCCATGTCTCTATTTGTCAGGGCATAAAATAGGAGTCACGCATCACCACCATGTGCCAGTGGTGGGGTGGCCTGTGGTGGGGACAGGCAGTGGCCCCAGGGTCTTGCTGCTTGGAATGGGAGGAGATGTCTGGAGAGAGCAGTGCTGTGCATGGGGAGCCCTGCCAGGCTGGGGAACTGGGGAGCACTGCGAGGTGAGGATGTGCCTTGGCTGCCAGGGCCCAGGCTGCCCTAGTGGCATGAGCCAGGGATGGTGGCAGCCTGCTGCCTTTTGCCCACTGAGGTTCAGGCCTTGCGCTTCCAAAGCTCTTGCCAGGATCTGCAGCCAGTATCCCACACAGACTGGGAAATACATAGAAATATGCATCTTAGAGTATTTGGAGTAGAAGAGGTCATCTTTCAGAAAGGGTTCCTTCTTGGAGATTTTTCAAAGCAAAACTTCTGGGATCTGTCCAACTACAAGTTTTTCTAGGCTAGAGGCATAGCAGTTGCCTCCCTCTCCTATTAGCAAAGGCTAAGAGGGGATACGACCCGTATCCATAATTGGTGCAGACACTCTTTTCTTCTCATGTGGCAGGACCCTAGAAACTCTTTGCTTATAATGCAGTAGTATCCCCCAATTAGCCCTTACTTAACCATCCAATTAACCCCCCTCCAATCCAGTGAATTCTAGAGAGGGCCTTGAGCTCTTTCTGCTGAAGGCCTTGCTGTTTCAGGGCTCTCCCCTGCACCCTGTGAACTACCCTGGGCTGTGACACAAGACATCCAGGGGCTGCCATCCAGCAGGAGGCCGCAGAGAGCAGTTTGGATCATGTGGGACTTTTTCACCCACACAGTTGACAAGGAAATGGTCTTGCCAAGGTGGAGCACTCAGAGGTGTCCTTTCAAGCATGAGTGTCACAGTCATTAGCTTTTGAAATGGGCAAAATAAAGGAAACTTCCAAAGACAAAGTATTTCTTCAGAAAAGAACTGGCCTTTGAAAACACTCTCCCAGATGTGCAGTGACTACAGTGAGTAGTGATGCTCAAGCACTTGCCTGCAAGTCAGCAGGAAATACTTCACGGGTCATAGCTGAGAATCAGCTTGCAAAGCTGAAGTTGTTTTGTGCAGATAACTTGCAAGTCCCCTCAGAATGATGTCCCTCACCTTCCCACGTGCTCCTCTCTTCTCTAAGGCAGTCATTTCTGACCTGACAGTTCAGGTGTCCAACTCAGCTGAACACCTTTTGCACTGTGTCCCTGAGCTGGTTGAGGCCTGCAGGTTCTGCAGCTCCTGCCTGATCAGCTCAGGCACAGCCTGGGCATTAGCTCCCTCGTGGACTCTTCTTTGCAAGTGAAGCCCCTCTGAGATGAAATCGCAAGTGTGGATCTGAGGCTGATTTGGAGAAAGGTCCCCTCTTGGCAGTGAGGTGTGGATAAAAGGAAGTGAGTGTCAGTTCCTTGTAGGGTGGTGCAGGGCTGTCCCAGCAGGCCTTGCACAGTTCAGCTCCCCCACCCATCATCCAACTCTACATTGGAGCCTGCAGAATCACCAGATCATTCAGGTTGGAAGGGACCTTGGGAGGTCTCGAGTCCAACCTCCTGCTCGCATAGGGATAAACACTGAATTCACACCAAGTTCCTCAGGGCCTTGTCCAGCTGTGTCCTGCAAGCCTCCAAGAAGAGAGAGTCCATAACCTTTCTGGACCCTTCTTCAAATGCTTTGTTACCTTCTTTGATTTTTCTCCCTTATAGCTAATTTTAACTGCACTTGTGTCACCTTATAGCCATTGCCTCTCATTCTCCTGCCATGAGTCACTGCAAAAACCTGGTTCTTTATTGGTGGTAACCTTGAGCTGGGAAGCTGCTGTSAGTGCCCYGCAAAGCCTTTCCCTTCTCTGTGCTGAACAAGGCCCATTCCCTCAGCCTCTCCTCACCAGGCAAGTGCTCCAGCCCCCAACCACCTTGGGGGCCTGCCACTGAACTCACGCCAAGTGACAAACAACGTTCTTCTACAGGGGGCCCAACTGGATGCAGTCTCTGTCCCTTCAGCTGTCACCAGGTGTTTGTGTGTGAGCCACTGACTCCCACTCTCCGTCTCCAGTGATTATAATGGGAGCTTAGACAAGGAGCTCCCATGCAGACATCTGTGTTGTGCACACTTCAGTTTTGGCAAGGGGAATCCCACCTCCTGTGTGTCTGTGAAGTTCACAGGAGGGATCTGAATCACATTCCATCCCAGGGGCTTCTAACTGGGCATGCGATGTCCAGACTGACTCATCTGAATGAAAACCTGAAGCATGGGTCAATGGCCTCCCTTCTTGCCCACTTCTAGGTGTCCTGCCTAGTTAAGAACATGGGAATATGGATTTCCAGGGTGGGATGTTTCCACCTATCATAGATAACCATCCTGTGATGAAACAAGTGACAATGCTGTAACTGGTCTTTCTGTATTGTTTA
>NW_020448009.1:11251-13948 GCF_003343035.1 Apteryx rowi | reverse complement strand
CAGCAGAGCCTCTGCCCTGACAGCCATGGGGTCCAGGGCATGAGCTGCCTTCTCTGCAGCCAGCCCTCCAGCAGAGGAGAGGTGCCCAACAAAGGGACTGAGAGTGACTGCCCTGCGATGTCACTGCCTGCGAGGCAGCATGCCTAGCTGGTAAGGTGAAGGCTTTCCTGAGTTCTTGTCTGTCTCTTCTTCCCTCCCTTGGCAGCGGGATCATGGTGTTGCTCCTTGTTTCCCCTCCTATCCATGCTGCTCCTGTTCTTGTTCTCAGGCTCTCCAGGGTTGGGGCTTTGCATGGGAATGAGATTGCCCCAGCCCCCTTCTGACTTGTGGAGCTCCAGAAAATGCAGTCCGTGGGGCTGGGAAATGAGCTGAGTCTCCCGTAAGGAAAGCTCATCTCTAGTCCTAAGAGTCCTTTGACCGTTTCCTTTTAGTGTCCTGGCAGACTGCGTGCTGCCCTCTAGAAAGGCACAGCTGTCTCATAGCACCTCTGTGATATCTGAGAGACCCATGAGGAAGGTGCCGAGATGCTGAGAGTATGGAGATGGTGGTGGGAGGCTGTATGTGGGCACCTGAAAAGAGCCCTGTGTGTCCTTGTTTAGAAGGGGAGTGTGGAGAATTCCCTCAGGTGCCCTGAGAAAGAGTGAGAAGATTGTAGAAGTGCACTTTGAAACTGGACTCGTGTGCTCTCAGCAGGGGCTGGTTTCTTTTTAGGGCAACATATGAGTGTGATCATCCTCCAGTTCAAAGAGGTTGTGAGCGCAGGAGAGCTGGGAACGAGACTAATAGACAGAATAGGTGTCCTCACTCTGCAACAAGGGACAGTGAATCCCTTTTTCTCAGAACTCTCAGTGGAAATGCCAAGGATTTCTGCCTTTGAGGAACACTCCCCAGCTGTGACAAGACCATCTGAAAGAAAATAAAAAGTCCCTGATATTCTCTTACGCAGACCTCATTCTTTAAAATTCAGGGTGAAGATGCTGAAAAGCCCTTCTACATGATGAGTGGATTTCACCTGACAGAACTTGTGATTGTCAGAGCTGGTCACCCCCGTTCCCCTGTGCCCACTGCTTGACAGCAGGACTCCTCTGGAGCCCATGGGCAGAGGTCCCTGCTCCCCACAGCGCACTCAGCCAGGGCAAAGTGGAGCTCAAGCAAGGGAGCTGCACAAAGATCCTCTCAGTAAAGAGAGAGGCAATGTGGGGGCTTGTATGAGAACGGCAACATTTGGGGGTTTCTTTGCTTAAAAAGTCTCTCCTAACTTCTCAATGTCTTTTCTTCTTTGCACAGTCCCCCATGCCCAGAGATAGCAAAATGTCCAACAGCAGCTCCCTCAACGAGTTCCTCCTCCTGGCATTTGCAGACACACGGGAGCTGCAGCTCYTGCACTTCTCRCTCTTCCTGGGCATCTACCTGGCTGCCCTCCTGGGCAACAGCCTCATCATCACAGCTGTAGCCTGCGACCACCACCTCCACACCCCCATGTACTTCTTCCTGCTCAACCTCTCCCTCCTCGACCTTGGCACCATCTCCACCATTGTCCCCAAATCCATGGCCAATTCCCTGTGGGACACCAGGGCCATTTCCTACTCAGGGTGTGCTGCTCAAGTCTTTCTGTTCCTCTTCCTGTTTGGAGGAGAGTATTTTCTTCTCACTGTTATGTCCTATGACCGCTTTGTTGCCATCTGCAGACCCCTGCACTGCAGCACACTCATGGGCAGCAGAGCTTGTGTCACAATGGCAGCAGCTGCCTGGGCCAGTGGTTTTCTGTATTCATTGGTGCACACTGCTAGCACATTTTCCATACCACTCTGCCAAGGCAACACAGTGGACCAGTTCTTCTGTGAAATCCCCCATATCCTCAAGCTCTCCTGCTCAGACTCCTACCTTAGGGAAGTTGGTCTTCTTGTGGTTAGTGTCTGTTTAAGCTTTGTGTGTTTCATTTTCATTGTGCTGTCCTATGTGCAGATCTTCACTGCTGTGCTGAGGATCCCCTCTGAGCAGGGCCGGCACAAAGCCTTTTCTACGTGCATCCCGCACCTGGCCGTGGTCTCCCTGTTTGTCAGCACTGACATCTTTGCCTACCTGAAGCCCCCCTCCCTCTCCTCCCCAGCTCTGAATCTGGTGGTGACTGTTCTGTACTCGGTGGTGCCTCCAACAGTGAACCCCCTCATCTACAACATGAGGAACAAGGAGCTCAAAGATGCCCTGAGGAAAGTGATTTCTTCGACCTTTTTCAGCAGTGGTAGCATTGCCATTGCTCTCCACAAATGACTCCCCCTCTGTCCTGTACCATGACTGAGCTTTTTTTGTTTACTTAATTTTCATTATGACTTTTATTACTATTAGTAGTAGTACTTGTTATCTGTGTTGCTGCACAAGTGGTTGAATTCTTTCCACCTTTCCTGAGACTGCTCTGTCTCACCTGGTGCCCATATAAAGTTGTGTCCAACACTGGGTCAGAGCTGACTCCATCGCAGTATCTGTTTAATAAAGTAGGTTCTTCCAGGTGCAGTGCCTGAAGGCTGGGCTCTTCCTCCAAAGCTGCTGTCCCTCACACCCTGTCCCCAGCACATTTCCTTGAGACAATCTCCCCCACCCCACATGCTGATCATTACCCCAAAAGTTACCCCCAAACAAGGCTCCATGCTTAGCTGGAGGACTTGATGTCCAGCTGTAATCCCTGGGAGGACGAGCCCT
>NW_020448009.1:7570-9573 GCF_003343035.1 Apteryx rowi | reverse complement strand
TCTGAAGGGCTGAGAAATCTTTAGAGCCAGAGCAGATTGCAGTCCCCGCCCCTGGGCTCACAGGTTACCAGTAGGCCTGTACCAGCTGCAGGGAGGGAATCACTGCCCAGGGCATGAGCAGATCCCCCTCTGACCTCCCCTCTCTCTTCACACTCCAGAACAGAGATCGTGTTTCCCGTGTTGGCCCTCCCTGTTGGGCTGTATTCCCAGCTGGAAGGGATGCAGGCTTCACACTGGGGAAATGCAGGAGAGTCCAGTCTCATCTAGAGGAGCAGGGTCCCACCACACCTGCTGGGTGCCAGGGCTGCAGGCTGCAGACCCTACTCTGTTCCCCGCACACCTCCTGCCTGGGGCTGCAGGGTGCCCAGCAGCAAGGCAGGCATGCCTGGGTGTCTGGTGCCATTGGGGTGGTGGCCTTTGCACTAGCCTCTGTCTGTAAGGGACTCAGGAGATTCGCTGGCTCCATGTTAGTGGCAAAGTTCATGTCCCAGCTTCTTCCCTCTGGAGAGCTGGGAATTTCATTCTCAGGAGAAAGAGAAGAAGGAAACCCTTTTGTCCATGGGACTTGTACCACCCCATCAACCCTCTACTGACTTCTCCATCACTATCATCCCCAGAAGTCCTTTGGCAGGGGCAATTTTTGGTTTCTGACCCTCTATCTGACCCTGCTTTGAGCAGCASGTTGCACTACAGGCCTCCTGTGGTCCCTTCAACCTTAATTATCCTGAACACCTATGATCTCAGGCCCCATTTCAAGCACAGAGCAAATGTCTCTGGGACAGGAGTCCTTTGTGCTTTATGTGACCATCTAAAAGAAGGCAGGTGAAAATCTCTTCCTCCTCCCTGTTGACTGTAAGGGCAGCCTGGGAGGCACTGCCTCTGGCATATCTAAATTACAATGGAAATTCTTTGCATCCACCTTTAACCACCTGAAAGTCCATTGCCTGGATCCCCTCGGGGTGAGGGGAGAACAACAGGCTTTTCTGAGGTGTTATTTCTGTACCTCTGTAGTTTGTGCCTCTAAGTAGATGGTGACTCCCTCCCCTTGGTTACTTGCCTGAAGCTCAGGCTGGATTGGGATGTGAATGTGGAGGTTGTCTGTCACTGCAGTGACCATGAGATGGTGGAGAGGTAGGAGGAATAACAGAGTCACCACCCTGGACTGCAGCAGAGAGGATTTCACTCTGTTTAGGGTRGAGTTAGGCAACGCAAAACCCAGCTGGAGCTGGAGCTGGAKCTGGATCTAGGAAKGGGTGAGGAGGGTAACCTGAAGGGCTTCTGTAAGGACATTGCCTATCCCCTCTCTTTGGCACTATGTCCCCTGCCCCACTGAGCAGGGACACCACATTTCCCTTGGCTGTCTGGTGCTGCCAGAGGAGCTCATTGCCTCTTTTACCTGGTCTTTTCCTGGTACTGTCTACTGCCACGCCTCCCTGGCCCCTGAGTCCTTTGGCAGCAGCTGTGTTAGCAAAGCCTCACCCCTGGTAGAGGAAGATGCATCTGGGGAAGACTTTTGCCCAGTGGTCATACACAAGTCCATGGGAGCAGACGGGAAGCACCCCAGGGTGCAGGGAGAGGTGGCGGGAGTCGCTGCAACGCTGTTCCCAATTGTCTGTGAAATGTTATGGTAATCAGGGAGGTTCCTGATGACTGGGAAAAGGCAGACATCTCAGCCATTTTCCAGAAGGGGAAGAGGGAGGGTCTGGGGAACGACAGGCTGGTCCTCTTCATCTCAGTGCCTGGGAAGGTGGTGGAGCAAATCCTCCTGGAAACCATCTCCAAGCATATGAAGGAGAAGGCCTGGAAGAGGCAGCATGGGATGACCAAGGGGAAATGGAAAGCATGCCTGACCAACCTGATTGCCTTCTACCATCAGATGAATGCCCGTGTGCACAAGAGGGATTTTGCAGGGATTCTGTGAACCTTCACTTTAGCAAGCCTTGGACCCAGTCCCCCAGAATCTTGTTATAGGCAAATTGTTGAGCTCAGCCCTGGATCAATGG
>NW_020448009.1:0-1566 GCF_003343035.1 Apteryx rowi | reverse complement strand
TCATAACAAGGCCAGTCTCTATCACCTTTTGAAAGGTGTGTAGATCAGGGGAGATCCCTATGACCAGAAAAAGGAATGTGTTGTGCCCATCTTCAAGAAAGGCCACAAGGACGACCTGGGGAGCTGCAGGCCCTTCAGCCTCACTTTGGTGAGGAGCGTGTCATGGAGCAAATCCTCTTGCATCACATTTCTGGGCACATGAAGAATGTGCCTGGGAACAGTCAGCATGGATTTACCAAAGGTAAATCATTCCTGCACAACCTTATTGCCTTCTGTGACAAAAGACCTGTGATTGTGGAGGACCCGAAAGTACTAGATGTCATTTACCACGATTTTAGGAAGGTATTGGACATGGTCTCCATGAATATTCTTGAATACAATAAGGCATCATGATGAGATGGGTAGACACTCGGGTGGATAAAAAGCTGTTTGGATGATGGAGCTCAGAGGGTTTTTTGAATGGGTCATGCTTTACCAGGAAGCCAGGTAAAGCTGGAGTATGCAGGGGTCTATACTCAGACCTGTCTTGTCTGACAGGTTCATCAGTGACCTGGAGGATGCAACTCTCATCACGTTTGTAGAAGACACCTCATCAGGAGGAAGAGTCATATGTTTAAGGGCTGCCATTCAGAGGGACCTCAGCAGACGGGAGGAACGATCTGTCACCAACTTTGTGAAATTCAACAAGGACAAATGCAGGTCCTGCACCTCGGGTAGACCAACACCCTGCAATAATATGGGCTGGGGAGTCTTTGTGGGCAGGGAGCTGAACATCAGCCTGCAGCTTGCCCTAGCAACAAAGGAGGCCACAGTGTCCTGGGCAGCGTGAAAAGGAGCACAGCCAGGAGATGGAGGGAAGTGATTATCTCCCTCTACTCGCCACTCATTAGAGCCCATCCAGAGACTGTGTCCAGTTGGGGCTGGCTGTAGAAGAACACTGTTGATCACATGGAGTGAGTCCAGTGGCAGGCCCCCAAGGTGGTTGGGGGCTGGAGCACTTGCCTTGAGAGGACAGGGTGAGGGAATGGGTTTATTCAGCACAGAGAAGGGAAGGTTTTGGGGAGGACTCATAGCAGCTTCCCAAGTGAAAGTTGCCACTGATAATGAACAAGGTTTTTACAGGAATTCATGGCAGGAGAATGAGAGGAAAGAGTTCAAAGCTGACACAAGCGCTGTTAAAATTGTATATAAGGAAGAAAAACCGATGAGGATCCTGAAGGATTTGAAGTGGTGTCCAGAGGGACTGTGGACTTTTCCTGGAGGCTTTCAGGATGCAGCTGGACAAAGGCCTGAGGAGCTTGGTGTGAATTCAGTGCTGATCCCTAAGTGAGCAGGAGGTTGGGCTAGAGTCGTCCCAAGGTCCCTTCCAGCCTGAATGGTTCTGTGATTCTGTCATCTCTGATGACAGGCACTGCAATTCTTGCAGGCAGCAAGTCCTTTGCTGCACGTGGGTTAGCACCTAACATGGCTTCCCCAGAGCCATCCCCTCCTAGTGGTGTGAGGTTGCCTCTTGGGCCTGAAAGGTTTCCAGTTCAAGGTTTCTTTATGAGTGACTGCTTGTCCAGA
>NW_020448008.1:1614584-1691317 GCF_003343035.1 Apteryx rowi | reverse complement strand
GTGTCACGACCATACTTGAGGAAACCTACACCACAGGGAACAGAAACAAAGGTTCCTTCATGCACCCTTCTGCACAAACTGCTGCCTCTGTTCACTGCACTCTAGGCCTGGCTCTTATATAGGCCTCTCCCTAGCACTGGCTAAGAGGGTGCTTGACCTGCCCTAATCAAGGGCCACCGGGATCAAAGGCCCCGACTCCCTCTGGCCAGGGGCAACCAAGAGAGCTCCTTAGCAGCAGCCACTCCTAGCTAGAGCTTTTCCCACGAGCTTTTCCCAGGAGAAGTCAAGGCCTCCTGCAGTTGTCCTTGCCTAGCTTCCCCTTTCCTGTTCACAGCAATCACCTTCTAGTTCCTTGGGGGTCCTCAGGAAGCCCACAACTTCCAACGAGATCCTCAAGTTCTAGTCAGAGCCCAAACACTGCTGCGCAAACTGCTGTGTCTGTTCGTTGCCTCTGTTAGCTGCGCTCTGCACTTCAGTGTTTTTTGTTTTTTCTGTTTTCCTCATACCTTGCCCCCTGCGTGTCCCCCCCCGCCCCCAGTCCCTTTGCTGTTCCAGCTGAGAAGAAATGTGCTCTCAAGCAATGGAAGATCACGTTTTGCTCAAAGAAGAAAGAAAAAATGTGATGTTCTGGATCACTGCTGAGGCTGAAGTTGTGTATTTTTTTTCCTTGTACACATTTGTTCTATGTTGTCTTGCTGAAAAAATAACTGATTCTCAGTTTATCAAGTCACAAAAGGGAATTACAGTTACTTTGTTTACTGAATTGCAATTATTATGTTTATTATTTATTAAGCTTCTCTGAGTAATAGGGTTGGGTAATTAAGACATGATCTGTGGATCTTTTGATGATTTCATTGTTATTTTAGGGAGTCATGGCCTTGAAAAATTTCAGCTTGCATAAGATTCTAAATTGGAAGAAGATAAAACTTCTGTTAGTCCTCTGATAGAAGGCCTCTTTTCTGTCATTGGTGACTGACTCATTAATTTGTGGTGTGAAGTTTTGCTGAGTGGGAAAATATTAACTTAGTGAAAATACTTTATTTAAATACAGCCATTCTATTTGATTCTTCTCTAATCTTAGTGGTATCCAGGAAATGCCTGTATTTTGACTGAGTTTTGCTCTCCTGTGAAATTATATGATGTATTTAAAACCTATACCTGATCAGAGGAAGAGATCATGTATTTTAAAATGTTAGATCTGGAGAGCTGTGAAAATAAACTTATGATCAATTGGTACTCAGTTCTTTCTTTGCCTTCACAGAATTGCAGTTTGTCCATGTGCTGCTCTGGTCTTCCTACTGGTATGACTGTTTTCACTTAGTATATTAAATTTTTTGGTCAGAACAGCATTTCTTTAGAATAGCATTTCTTTAGATTTTACTTAATCATTTTAATATACCATTCATGAGTTCTTTTCAACATATTACTTCCTTACTGCAGTCCTGTTGGTGCTCMTGAAGCCACTGTAACCTTACAATAATATATAAGATAATTTCTTTTGAACTGGTATTCTTTTCAGACCAACCAATGTTTGTGATATGAATGCAGATCATAGAGTTGTACTCCATGTGATCCACCAAACCATATGGTTTTGACTTCACTAGGTGCACTTCTTGCTAGTGTGGTGGTGCTTAGGGATCTGGTTTTGCTTTTAAGTTACAATCACAGAGAAAATTAAGGAAAAAAGAATTATTGTCGCATTTAGAGCCTCCTTTACATTTTTTGATTTATGCATATGCTTTATCTGCCATTCTAAGAGCTCTTCTAGCAAGTGTTTCAGATTGCAGTTCAGTCTCATAATTTTAGATCAGCACAGCTTCTGATACTCTATTTGAAGCATTTGTAGAAACTACAGCCTGCTTTAATGGGTAAATGTGAGCACCTTTGATGGCAATACAGCCTTTCAGTCTTTCAGCATTTTTCATATGTGCTCCATACTCATTCTTCATCCTTCCAAAGGTTGCTTGATGGTGAGGTGTTTTACTTGCGCAGTCGGCTCTGAAGTTGCAGACAGAATTCTGAGAGAACATAATGCAGAGATTTATACTACTGCAGCCCCCCCGTGCGTGTTTGGTTTTGCTCAATTCTTACAAATGGGCTAGCATATTTTAGGAAGACCATGTAGGGAGTGTGTCCTCCTGCAGGTACCTTGTCTCTGTCCTCAAGAAACAACTCTTTCTTAATAATCATATCTGACAGAATGCAGTGAATCATTTAGTACCAGGCTGTTCTCCCTGCTTGTGAGGAGGATTGCGGTATGTGTAAATTGAAGGCTAGGGCTTTCACTTTGCTGGCAGCAGAAGTTTTTGATCTGTTGTGCTGTCTGTATAGCTCAGCCCCAAAATGATCTGGAAGTTTTTGGTCTCATCCTTGTCTTCATATGCTCTGTATTTTCCTTACACTGTATTTTCTTTGGTTCTCTTGTTCACTTAGATATGTGCTTATTTTGTATTTGCATGTAGACCATTCAAGAATACTTTGTATTAATGGTTTAAGTGTACCATCTTTCAGTGTATTCATGAAGAGAGTTTCTCCTTTCTCCTTTGTGAATGGAATATGTACGTCTGCATTGATAATGTATTTTTCTGCTTTTTGTAATATATATGTAAAATATTTCTTCTTTTATGGTGCCTATATCTTTGCCTGAATTCCAGATGTTTTCCATATTTATACAGGTGTCACATCATGGGGTATGGGTCTTGGTTTGCCTTTTGTTTGGCTTTTTAAGCTTTGCTTCTTCATTCCCTCCATGTTTATACTTATTTAACTATGCTGTTTTGCTGTGTGTGTTCTATTCTCTGGGATTTTCATTTGTATTTGCATTTCCTTATATCCCACTGGTTGGCATGTGAATACCTTTTTAAGCATATCGTGTGTATTGCTGTATACTTGTCCATGTATCTTTTCATTAATACTCAAGTTAATAATATAATCAGTTTTGTTAGAATATGGTTCCATATTTAGAATATACTTCTTCCTAGGATTGTAACAGTAACCAAGCTTTTCATTGTTAATTCAAAGCTTTCACGCTCTTTTCTCACCAGCAGTGTGGAATGTATTGCACTTGTGTTGGACTTATGCACCAGCCATTATCAACTGCAGGGCAAATCTTCTGTTTACCCTGATTCTACTTGTCCCTGTGCAATCTAATCAAAGGGTAAATTGCTGCTTGAACTTTTTCCAAATTGAACTGTCAGATTTATTTATTGCAGTTGGACAAGCTTCACAACATCTACCTTTCTTTTACTTTTTCCCCTGTTTGTAGATGGCTGGTGCTTTTATCAGCTATTTGCAATCTGGTAGTTGCTCCCCTGGATTTACTTGCAATCCGTGGCTTGCTTTCTCATACTGTGTATGTTTTGGTAATTACTTAAGCTGTCCTAAAATTTGTGTCAGTAATGATGCAAAATTATGTAAATACAACACTGACTGTTTTGTAATCTATCCTGGCTGTGTTCTTTTTTTATTCTCTGCAGCAGGTACTTGTCTCTATGTAAAGGCAAAAGGAGGAGTATAAATCTGCTTTTAAAGTCTGATCTCTTAGGCTATATGTTTCTTTATAGCATGTGGGTCTCTGTCAAGTTTATACCACACAGTTCTTTATATCTAAAAAACTTGTTATAGTCAGCAATAATTGTGACCTCTGTCGATAGCTTCTGGAGATCAGAAAACAAGTGAAAATGTGTTTGATGTAATCCATACTTTTTTGGTTCTTTTACACTGTAAAGATGGTCCTCTCAGGCAGGGTGGGGATGAAGAGGGAGGGCAATGTTGGATAGTTTTAATTAAAATTGTCCCTGGTCTGTCAGATCCTTTGTATGTAGAAATTTATTTCCAGGGATGTAAGGCAACTAAATTATCTCTTCCTGAAAATAATGTTAAGGTGAAAACCTTACATCATCTTGTTTACATAATCCTGGCATTGGATCTGACATGTCATAATAGTGGTAGAAGTATAGTGTAAACAAATACAAAAGTATTTCAGGAAGACATAGGAGTAATGCAAAGCTAATCTTCCTTCGCTCACAATTCTTTCTTTTTAATTAAATTTAGTAATTTTTCCATAAGTAATGACAGCAGTAAAACAAAAGAGCAGTCCTAATTTCCCTCCTTTGAAATAGGCAGTCCTTCCTGACAGGATATGAAATAGGTTTTAGCAGTTGTGACACATTKTAACACTGTGATCGCAGACAGTCACCACAAAGATACCATCAGAGATTGTGTCCATAATATATTTGCAGTGTAAAATGGTGTTACTGCAATAAAACAATGTTCAGAAAGGGAGAGAACTAAAAGTGCGTTCTCTACTTCTGCTCATAATTGCAGAAAGCTGATGGGAGTGAGCAATAGACTGAAAACAGAAAAGTTAGTTGTTTTGTTTATGCTGCTTCTTACCTGCTTGGACATCATCACCCTGGCATAGTGTTAGACTTTGCTCATATTTGTATGTATGAATGTCTCTTAGCTTTTCATTCTATGTGCATTTTCATATGGAAAGGATGATCTTAAGATATCCTTATTTAGATATTTTTATGTTTGTATTTTTCTTATCAAACAGATGAAAATAAGACATTTGTTTATTTTGATTACTTCAGTTCTCATTCTTTCAGAAAACATTCTATTCTGGTGATGTAATCTTATATAAATGGTTGTCATAGGAATAACTATAGGCTGAGTTTCTGAAGTTTGTATTTGTTATGCCTATTTCAAAGAGCATTCTGAATTTTAAATACAAAGAATAATCTCTGATTCTAGGTGTTTTAGTTTTGATTTGCTTTTTCCATGATGCTTAATCAAACATATTTGTAGTGCTGTACTGTGCCCTTATCCCTGAAAATTTGTATTTAGAAACAAATATCTTCCAAGAATAGTGTGGAGCATTTGAAAAAGTACTCATCTTTAATGTCCATGTTGGGAATATATCTCTTTGTACAAAATACAGTTTTTATATAAAAATATATGCCAATATTACGTAGTTAATAGTTGGCACAGCTATGCTAGTATTTAAGGATATAACAATCTCTTTGTTTTGTTTTTTCTTTTTTTTTTTTTTTATCTAAAGCTGCTGAATGAGACTTGAATTTTGTGGTAGTAAAATTTGTATACCTTGTGAGAAAGCAGGGCTAAATGTTAGGATAAATTTTGGGTGTCTTGAGGAGTTGGCTAAAGCAAAGATTGACTGTTTTCAAATGCTCTCCCCCTTCTCCCAACCTAAGGACAAAATTCAGATTTGGTATGTTTGTAATTTGCAACATAACATAATATTATGACCTATATTTACAATCTGAATTCTGGTAATTGACAGAAATGTAGGTTCCAGGATAATGTGCAGTTTGGGTTATAAAGTTTCTTTTTTCAATACATAAATGAGAATACAAACACAATTGTATAAATAATTTTTTAATAAACTGAATTTATTTTTCAGACTTCATTGACTGGAGAAGTGACAAAATTGCCTGTAATCCTTCAATTAAAATGATTTTGTGTTTTATGGAAACGATTTTCCATTTTGAAGAGCTGTAACTGTATCACATACCTCTTAAAAGCACATAATCTATAAATGTCAAAAGTATATATTTTTTTCAAATAGGACAACTGAAATGTAGGCTGACACAACCAACCATCTTGACATGTCCTGTGAAAAACAGGTTTGTTTGCAGAACTTCCATTCATGCATGTTCTTTTCAAAATATTGGTAACCAGCAGTACGTAGGTATTAGTTTTCTCTCCCTCATCTTTTATAGTACTATCTCTTATTCCTGTGGCTGAAGCAATCTATTTTCTTGTGCTGAGTGTAAAAAGTAAATTAGGTGTGGCAAGGTAAAACAATACTGTAGAGGTAATGCATACTATGGTATTCTGAAAATGGGTAAATATATAGATATATTTAAAAGCAGTGTATATGTAACATTATAAGCTGTTGACCACATGCTTTGTTTATTATAGTGTCATATGAACCTGTGGCTAGTGAAATACATAAATGGGCAAAAGTGGTAACATTGAGCTAAATTTAATACAGTTGCCTTCTTACTGTTAACCTAATATTTTTCATTGGCTTGTATAAGTAGGTGATGTACCTTGGACGTCAGTGTTGTGTGAAACACGGCATTTTAGTCTTGGCTTTTTTTGGAGAATGAGAGTTGTTCAGATTCTAGTTTAATTTCTCTTATCTGCTGTGGTTGTATACACATGCCTATGCAGATTCTGTTCTTGCTCTGACATATCCATTTTCATGAGAGAGCACTACTTTGTAAATTGGGTAAACATTTTAAGAAGCATGACTTTGTTCTGCTCTGGGGGAAACTCAGGCTTATCAACATGTGTCTGTTGAGAAAGGTAAGCAAAGGTCCTCTGGGCATGCCAAGTCAGCAGTCTGTGCATGCTGAGGCCAAGAAATGTTTTAAAAAGACCGAGTTCAACAAATCAGAACGTTTTCACTGTTTCCATATTTATCAAACATGTCAAGGAATGTGATCAGAAGGCCTTCCCAGGATTAACTGCTCTAGTATTTTGGTTATGTTTGTTACTATGAAAAAAGCTAAGTTCTCAATGTGCAGCAGTACTTTCATCTCTGTGAATGTGAAGAATGATTGGCTGATACTGGAAATCCACTCTGAATGGCAGGCAGTGTTCTCTAAATGTTTAATCAGACCCTGGAACTGATGGGGACCTCTGCTTTGGGGGATGACTAGTATTTTGGCATGATTCCCATGACCAAAAGCCTGGAATGAATTTTCTGTAGTGTCCGTGAATGTACTTCTGTAGATCGACCAGTGGATAATACTTTGAAATGAGCACAGCCTCCTCCTGAATGATTGTTTTGTGATTTATAGTCTGAGCAGTGAATTTAATCTTTTTAGACCTGCGAGTCTTATCAAAACATTCTGAATACCATGGCTTAGCAGTGTGCACAAGATACACCAGAGGGTTGAGCTGCCATTCAGAGGGACCTCAACAGGCTGGAGAAATGGGCGGAGAGGAACCTCATGAAGTCCAATAAAGGGAAGTGCGAAGTTGTGCACCTGGGGAGGAATAACCCCATGCATCAGTACATGTTGTGGGATGACCTGCTAGAAAGCACCTCTGCAGAGAAGGTGTCCTCGTGGGCAACAAGTTGACCATGAGGCAGCAGTGCACCCTTGTGGCAAAGAAGGCCAACAGTATCCTGGGCTGGATTAGGAAGAGTTTTGCCATCAGGTTGAGGGAGGTGATCCTCCCCCTCTACTCAGCCCTGCTGAGGCCCCATCTGGAGTACTGCGTCCAGTTCTGGGCTCCCCAGTACAAGAAAGACATGAACATGCTGGAGTGAGTCCAGGGAAGGGCCACAAAGATGAAGAAGGGACAGGCGCATCTCTCATACATAGGAGGAGAGGCTGAGAGAGCTGGGACTGTTTAGCCTGGGGGAGAGAAGGCTCAGGGGATTTTATCAGTGTGTAAAAATACCTGAAGGGAGGGTGTCAAGAGGACAGAGCCAGGCTCTTCTCAGCTGTACCTGGTGACAGGATGAGAGGCAACGGGCACAAACCGAAACACAGGAAATTCCGTCTGAACATAAGAAGATGCTTTTCTATTGTGAGGGTGACAGAGCAGTGGAGCAGGTTGCCTGGAGTCTCCATCCTTGGAGTTACTCAGAAGTCGTCTGGACAGGGTGGTGGGCAATGTGCTGTAGGTGACCCTGCTTGAGGAGGGGGGTTGGACTAGATGGTGTCCATAGGTCCCTTCCAACCTCACCTATTCTGTGAGAACCTAAGCATGTTATAGGTTACTCTGGGTTAGCTCATCTGTTGACAGCATTGATTTAAAAAAATGCCTGTACACAGTGAAGCCTGTGTCTGCACTGGCTAAGAAAAGTATTTCAGCATCTCTTAAGCAAGAGCTGTAGCTATATATGGTTCTTSCTGAGAGAGATTTCTAGTATATACGGGGCATGAAGGTTAAAGAAATACTAGTAAGAATCTGCTAGAGAAGGAAAATAGCAATACTACTACTACTACACTCTTCTATAGCACCTTTCATCTGAAGATTTCAAAGCACTTTAATAATATTTAATTAAGCTTTAAAATGCCTCTTTGTTATAAGTTCATTTTATTTCTCATTTACAGATGGGAGAAATATAACCAAGTTCAGTGCAAAAAGTCTTATAGGGAGTTCTTAATATGGGCCAGGAGTAAAACCCCAGGAATCTTAAATCCCAGTTCTCTGCTTTAGGCTTAGATCCAGCAATCACTTCTGCAGGTGTTTTAATTCCTGTACTACTCATATGCTTCAAGTTAAGTACCTAAATAAGTACTTGTAGGAATGGGGACCTAACAGTTAGGAGTCTTGCCTTTTTAAATCTAAGAAAGGTAAAATGCCAGACACTTTTCAAGCTAGTCTTGGGCTTTGCACTCTAAAAGTATACATTTTTAAATAATTCCATGGAAAATTATGCTAGATAGCTTTCTGATGATTTTCTTACAAAAATCAAACAAAATCCACCTTCTTACCTACTCCAAAATAAAATGCAGAAATTTTAAATGTATCATAAAAATGTGATTCTGTACAAGTTGGGCTTGGAGTGCCTGAGAATTTGAATAGTATGGAAGTTATTCATGTTGTGTTGTCCAGCATAAATACAGAGGAAAATTGAAATGTGCTAAAAGAACATTTGGATGCCCTTGAAGACTGACTTAATAGAAAATGTGGTTTAACAGAGTAGTAATAAGTGCAAGGTCATGTACTTAGATGCTATTAACAAAGATTTGTTTTATAAAGTGATGATAGTTCATCAGTTGGAAATGGGGAAAATAATGCTGTGAGGGTTAGTCTCTTGGAGAAGGCTGAGATACCAATGTGCCAAAGGAAAATGTGATTTTAGAAGAGAGACTTCTGACAGGTAAAAGGGAGTACTAATACCACCCCATAAGGCACCATTGAGACTTTATCTAGAATTCTGTGGAAAATCACCAGTGTTTAAAAAAGTTATCAAACAGGAAGAAGTTTAAAGAGCTGCAACTGTTGTCAGGAGAACACGGAGTCTCTCTCATAAGAGGACACTGAAAGACTGTTGCTTGTTTGCTGTAGCAAGTTAAAGGTAGGAAGGGATAGTAGCATAGGGGTTTGGCCTGGGCAGGAGAGGTGAAGTACCAGCTGAAGTCCTATGTTGGTACAAAAAATACCAGCTAAATTTGTAAGTGATTTATACTTATTGGGGAAATCAGAATTAGGTATGTAACCAGATATCAGTGTAGGGGGGAGTAAACTGCAGGGGAGTAAAGGGGTCAAAAGTTTGAACAGTTTGTTAATGGGCTTTAGTCAGCTTGAGGGAAGAACTATATTTATTGTTGCTGTGATAACAGGAGATGAGACTTGCTGTTTTTGCTCCTTCTAGTTGTTCCTATATTTGTTTCCTACTTGTGCATTAATTTTATATAGACGTTCCATAAATACTGAAGAAACTTTAGGAACATGGTACTGTAGGGTTGCGTTCTGACATAGCATTACTTCTCTGAGCTTTTAGATAATTTCTATCATGTGTTCACTGTGCTCCTGCAGCCTTAACATGCGTTTTCGTACAGCTGAGCAGCACCCGGCTCAGTTTATTGGGACTCTGTGCAAGGGTGGCTTTCAGCTCTTCCTGTGCTTCCTTGGTCTTCACTGAGTTGCTGCTTGATGTATTTCAGAGCAGTTGGAGGGCTGTGGAGCAAGCTTACATTTGCTCTGTGGAATTATTTTAGCTGCTGTGAGGAGTCAGGCTGGTTTTGCCATTCTGTGCTACAGTGTGGAGATGTGATGGTGAAGGAGCAGCCGGGGTCCTCTGTCACAGGATCCTCCTGATCTGAGAGAATTTTTCAGTGGCAGTAATACCTATGAGACAGCTTGACAGCACAGTGGAGGTACTAAACTGTTGCAGAATCATTTAAAAAAACACGAAAAGTCAATAGCCTCTCCCCTGCAACCTGTCGCAACACTTCCAGCTGATTTGAACAGAATGAATTTTCTGTTGTAACTGTAGCTAATGTTGAATTACTGAAATAATAACTAAAATATACCTTAGATGTCAGCCAAGCGCTTTGCAGGTGATACACATTATAATTGTGTGAATATTGATGTGAAAACAGACAATCATTTTCCACATATTTATATTGCAGAAAAGATGAATTTTTTAAAATAATTACACCATACTGTGAGAAAGGGAGGAGAAACTTGTTTGAAAAGTTTTAAGTTTACAAAAAATCAAAAATATGCATAAGTATTTAACCGTTGTTTGGTAATTATCATGCGACTAGTTTATTCCCAGTTGAGGTAATAATTAAAAATACAGGAAAGAGGAATATTTTTTCTGATTCTGCAGTTGTGAAGAATGACAAGCTCCTCTGTGTATGGCCTTCAGGCAAAAAGAGTGCTACTAGCATGAGGGAAATAATGCAGAAACATTTACAGCCCATTCATATTTCTTATTATGTTATTTTTCTGCTTTTGTTACTGCATATAGGGATTCAGACATAGCAATATGTATGATGCAGCTTGTAAGTGAAAAGCATAGAAGTCTTTCTTACAGTTCGTTTGTGTTCTTTAAAATGATGCATGTCTATTTGAAAATAATTTGGCGTTAAAAAAGTAATTCATGCCAATAGGCTGATGGTACTTATTTTTTTAAATATTTTATTTTCTTTATTCTGGGGGTATGTAGGATGTAGAAGGCAACTTGGTAGAATGAGACTAATGCTGCAAATCCATTAAGTTACTGTTTGTATAGTACCTGTGCACAAAACAAGAGATGGTTTGGGCCACAGAATGATGACAGTTGAAAACAACATTGAAATTTGGGCTTGTTTTGAAATTTCAGTCCGTACAGAGAAGGAAAATATAGTTGGTTAAAAATAGTAAGGATTAGAATATAGAAATATTTACAGATTAGCATATGTGATTCAGGACATGTTCTCATAATTTGCATTTCTTTAACAAGAAATCCGCTTGCTGAACAGAGTGCTCCATAGCTGTTTCCTGCATAATTTCTTTTTTTTTTTTTTTGCTCAACATCCTATACCAGCCATCGTTGAGCCAGGATGCTAGACTAGGTTAAACAGTAGTTTGGTTTAGTAAGAAGACTCTCCTCCAGTTTGTGTTGTATTGAAATCTATCCCCTGGGTTGGCACTTAACTTAGAGTGGGATGTGTAATCCCCATAGCGCTTCAGTCTGTGCACTCGCCGCCTTCGTTTTACTTCAGTCTGTCCAGCCCAACCCCTGCCCCCAGGTCGATCTTTCTGTCTGTTCCCAAAACCTTATTAATAGCTTGCAGCCATGCAGCAAGCAAAGGTGCTGCTACATGAATTCTAGGCGTGAACTGTGGGCTCCCAAGAGACACTTCCTGCTTCCTTGTTTTTTTTAACTAGCCTGAAACTTTTTCCCTGCTTTAAATTGGTCAGAATTCATTTTCGGTGGTGGTCTTTCTTTGAGTGTGTTTTTTTTGTTTTGTTTTTTGGGGGGGGGGGGTTGAATAAACTTGTTTATGGTTTTGCTGCTTTCCTTTCAATCATAAATTAGACACTACTCTTTTCCAAAGTCCTCTTCTGAACATTTCATCCTCTTTTTGGTGCTTGCTGTGTGCTGCTGCCACAGTCATACCACTAATTTCAACAACTTCTGAGACATCATTGAGTAAAAAGCTTGCCTTTTTTTTTTTTTTTTTTGCCCCTTACTCTTGTTTCTTCTATGTAATTGACAAATTTTAGCCTGAATATGATTACTCTGGCACTGTTGCTTGTAAACGTGGTGAATGGATCAACTGTGAATGTTGGTTCAGACTTGTTTGGCTTTGTCAGATGGAGAAGTAACTAAATGCAGTTGATCTGTCCTAGTAGGTTTTGTAAGCTTTGTCAGGGTGTCTGGATAGGGCTGGTCAAGTACTAATAGTACTCTGTGACTTTTAATGTGATTTAGTATATCTTCTCCCTCAAAACCTGCCTATTCATCCTCAAAATCTGCTACATAAGGATGAGACTTCAAAAAAAAAAGAAAATTATTAGACGTTTTGTCTTTTTTGGAAGTTTTTTTCCATACTCATTTACTTGAGAACTGGTCATGAAAACTGGCTATGTGAGCAATATAATTTTATTTTTCTATAGTTGTTTCTCTTGAAAGCAATCATCTGTGATGCTGGAAACTCCCAGAAGAAAAATTTTCCAGCTCTTTTATTAGTTCATAAGAATGGTTTATGAATAGTGAAATGAAGTTAAAAAAAAAAAAAAAAAGCTTGTAAAAGAACTCAGCTTTTGGAACTTAAATATGGAGCTGTTACCAGAATGTCTTACTACATTTTTAACTTTTATTTATTTTGTAAAATATAACATAGAAAGTCTACTACTAAGCTTTGCAAATGTTAAAAAGTGCATATTTTGCAAACAGAACAGAATTTTGAATATCACTTTTATTTACCATTTCATATTCTGCTTTTAATTGTTTTTTAAAATTGTACTTCTGGTTTGTGTCAGTGTTCACATCTCTTTTTTGTCTTTCCCCCTCCTCTGTTATTGTATTGGCAATGTTTGTCTATAGGAATTTATGAAGTGAAAGCAATAGGGCTCAAATGTGCAGACTGCTCAGCTTGATTGTTATGAATTGTTCCTCTTCCTATCAGACCCGGGAGAAACAGGATCAGTGGATCATTTGCAGGTGGAAAACGTGTTTCCACCATGGCAAGGAACTTCGTAACAAAGTAAGGACTTGGATAGTGTAAGGGAGTGTTGCTGTCCCAAAGCTGTAACTGGAGATTGTCCTTGTCAGGAATACAGGTATCTTCTGTGCTTGTTGATGAAACAGATTCTTGCTATAAATTGCTGTACATAATAAACTACCTCCTTTGTGGAAGGAATTAATATAACTTTTTTTTTTTTTTTTTTTTGAGGCTTACCAAGTTTTCTGACTTCCTGTTTTGGCTTCTTTTAAAAGCAGGATAGCCAATGACCGATTTCTTATGGTCTGAATCCAAAGTGATTTTAAGGCAGTCTTAACTTTAAAAAGTTCAAGTCTAATCTGTTGCTTCCTTTCATTTCATCTAGTCAGAAGAAATGTTGTTCCTTAGGATTCATTTGTTAGGAATGCTGTCTGCAGAGTACAGATTCATGCTAGATTTTGTATTTCCCCATCTGTTCTTGTTTGTTTTCGAATTATGTTACACATTGAACAATAGCTCTGCCAAATAGCATAAACTCAGACTAACTGAGGCAAATGCACAAAAATATAAATACTTGCCTGAAAGAGATTTTGAGAAAGTATATATGGGCATATAGTAAAAGATAATTTCTAAAGCTTTCTAGAATATTTTAGTAAAACTAAGATTAGGTTTTGTTTCTTGGGCCAGATTTTTTTCAGACAAACCTAAAGCTATGCTGGAAACACTTACACTGTGATAGAGACTGGAGACAGTTTAAAAACAAATCTCTAAATTTCCATTTGAGTGGAAGCCCAACTTGGAAAGAGTTTAACTAAATGCTGAGTGACTGCAAAAAAACCTTCAGAATAACCTTATCTATAAATGTTTCACACACCACTTCATTAACATTGCATCCTGATGAGTCTTTTTATTTGTGACTTTCAGAGCTGGAATTTCTAGGGATAAGGCAGCAGCTATCAAAAATACAGTTAGAGCTAATTGTTGGGAAATAAGTATTTTATTGGCACACATGACAAGGAGTTGAGAAAGAGTCTTTCATCTGTGCATTTCAAATCACTTTCCAGATGAACTAATTAGGTCTTCTAGATAATTGTGTGTAATTTATAAATAAATAATGGGAAGTGACTTGCCCAGTATCACATAGCAAATCAAAAGCAGCCTAAAATGAAACCTGGGAGTCCTGGCTTCAAATCCCATGCCATAAGCACTCAGTCTGTAGCTCCCAATGTTGCATCTAAGGCCATGAGAAGATGTAGTACTTAAATTTTCAGACCTCTGCTGCAACTTGTACTTTATGTACACTATTTCATAGGGTTCTTTCAGAAGAAGAGCAGAACTGCTGCTTTGCTGAATGAAGTAATGCTTATTTTAAAAAGCAGGCTTTGGAAAAAATGTGAAGAACGCCAATATGGTCCTGTAACAAGGTGGAAGCTTCAACTTTATTGAGTCCTGCTTTGGGAATAGTCTCTGGGTTAAATAATCAGTAGTTCTAGGTTTCTCTGACTCAATGGATTGCTTTACTTGAGGCACTACCTATTCTTGGATGTTACTTTTCTTAAAACTGAAGATTACTTTGGTTCTGAAATCTTAGCATTTATTCTTCCTGATGGTGTTTGTAAAATAATTTCCATTTCTTGGTGAAATAATGGGCTGGTAAGGGTAAACTGGTATGTTATAAGTAGATTACACTCTTTTTGTTGGTAATTTTTTTTTTTTTTAACTCTGCAGAGGGCTGAATGTCCTATTATAAACTTGAGTCTAAGCTATTATTCCTGGAGTATTGATCATATTGCTAACCCCTTGTTTCTGCTGTCCCTACTAAAGAGTGACCTACCCCTTTGGAAGTGTATGCATGTCATTTGGGAACTAATGAGGGTTCATGTGCTTTATGGCTAAAGGTTAAAGTGCCTGTAGCTCTCACCTCAGAGCTTCCAGTGTAAAAAGCATGCTACTGATTGTACAAAACTTACTGGTATACTGTAGTGCACAGTAACTCAAAAGCAGTGTATGTTACTGTGGGTGTTTTTTGCTTATATTTGAAATGAACCTTTTAAAGGCTTAAAGTAAAAGTTTTTTGCCCTGCTGACTGTTAGTATTTTGCTTGGGTGCATGTGCTTCTGGGACCCACTGGAGGTACCCACATACAATGAGAAGGGCCAACATGTTGTACTGAGCCTCCACAGAAGTGGGAAGTATTTGGACTTAGAAAGAGACTTCTAGTTTGTGAAATTTTATCCAGTTTATTAAAAGTTTAGAAGGGTTTAAATTAATTAAGTAGATTTTTTGTTCAGGAATCATAAAGTCTAGGTTCTTATGGAAGGACAGAATTCTTATGTTTTCATATTACAGGAATCATGTACTTTTTTTTTTTTTTTTCAAGAGTGCATTTTCCACATGGCAAAACTAAGACCTTTGTAGTTCTGATGTTTGTGAGGATAATATTTAGGCATCGTCTCATTTTGGTATACAAAGAAAAAACTTATGAGTTCTCTCTCTGAATAAGACTACACCTTCCTGGTACTACTTTTGTTTTTCCTTTCCCTGAAATCGAATAGTAGCATGAGAAAGGCTCTTTCAAATCATACTGCAGGATTTATAACTTTAATAGGAGTTATGCGTTTTGCATACGGAAGGATAAGTGTAACTTGGCAAAAATTACTTCTTACTACATTGTTCTTAAAGTACCAGTAGAAAGGCAAGTGAATTTCTCATGGGAAAAGTCATATTGATGAAAGTATGCAACAAATCAGGATATTTAAATGATGTTAACTAAATGTTGTTAACTAAACTGAGGGATGAGACAATGTGAACCATGATAAATGGAGATAAAATTAATTTAACCTGAAGACAAATTCATGATAAATTACAGACACTGTAAGAAAAATGCTGTTCTTTAGTGCATCCGAATAACAGGTGTTCTCAGTGCTAGTGATTGCCTTTCCAGCATGCCAGAAGAGTACTTGAGATCATGCTGCTAGGGTTAGTTTTTCTTATTGCAAGGTAGGACTGGAGAGAATCAAGAGTCTGACCTCCTAATGGTCTGTGGACAGGCAGGAAGTTGGGTGTTTCCCTTTTAAGGTTGCAAAAAGGGCCTCCTTTTTGACCATCTGAAGCCAGCATTTTAACATATTCCTCAGCCTTTATGGTTCAAGCACCAATTCTGCGTTATACTGGACTGTAGCTTTGCTGCTGTGACCTCGTCAGTAACACATTTTCCTGTATGTTTTCCTGTATGTCCAAGCATGGAAGACTTTCATAGTCCAGTTGTGTGCTTCTCGGTAAGTATTTACACAAATGAAAAGACATAATATGTGATCTTCTCGGGAGAGGATTCAGACTTAACAGACTTGTATGTGATTATAAACATACAAAAAGGCTAATTTCATATGATTATGACTTCTATCAAAAGCTTCCTTTAAAATAAAAAAAACCCAAAAAACCACAGGTTAAAGTACCACAGAACACCATCAAGAATTAGCAATGTAGTATTAATTGCACAGTGAATCAGCGATATAGTATTAACTGCACAATTCTGTAGTAGAACAACCTCACTGTGGTGGATGTGCTGTTGATATCCATTCAGGGATAATTCTTCCTTTTCACTGGACAAATTGTGTGGACTGTAGTTTGCTGAACTGTCTGTAAGTCTGAGAGACTTCTGATGTTTCCTGCCTACACATGTCCTACAAACAGTTAAATATCTGCCCTATGTGAAGTCTTTCTTGGTTCATTGAATCTTTGATTAGAGACCCATCTGTAAAGGTAAATTTAGCTATCATCTGCGAAGAACAGACCCTGTCAGGGATTTCACAGGTAATAGCCATGTTTACAGTAAGTAGGGGTGGGCTTGTGGTGAAAGTCTAGGAGTACAAATCACAAGGTCTTAAATCTGTTCCTGTCTTTATCCTGGACTTAGTACTAAACATAGACAAGTCACAGCCTGTCTCTGCTGTAAAACGGGGRTTATACCTACCTGCTTAACAACAGCTTATGTTTGCTGCTGTCTGTAAAGAAAGGTTGTAAATAGGTGCAACGTGTTGGAGGCTATGTTAGCTCTGTCTGCATTTCATTTGAACTGTGCATCTCCAGGGTGAAGGAAAATGATTATTTGTTTTATTGTCTCAGACCCCTTTGGATCTGAAGTGCTGCAGCTGGAGAATGACTTTCTCACCCAAAGCTTCCAATTCTTTGCTTCTTCCTCACATGTTTGGAAGCAGTCTCATGTTGCTGCATCTGCCTCTGTCAGTTATACCAATCAATGGTTTGCATGCCAGCACTTTTGTGTTTTTATCTCATAAACATTATTTTCTGCTTGTGACAAGCTTTAATTTCTTCAGAGCTCAGCTTGGCTGCTTTGCATATATAACAGTAGAGGCCATGGGGGCAATTAGAACCAGGAGCCAGTTGTCTAACAGCACATGGCTCTTTGCTGTTCCTGATTAAAATGGGAAGAGGGGAAAAATAGCTGTGTGTCATTTTTTCCTCTTTATTCTTCTGTTCCATAGGGGCCTCTGATCCCACACACCCTTTTATTGTTGACTTGGAGATTTTGAAGCATGCAAGTTTTTCTTTTTATTGAAATATTCCTTGGTTTGGCTTTTACTGACTTTCTCACCCAACCTCCTTTTTCTTATTCAGTGCTGCCTTGCTTTGTACACTTTACTCCTTGTATCTGTTAGGAAGTGAAGACAGCAAATAAAACAGTGTTCAAAACAGAAGTGTTGGTTGTGTGTTGCATGCCTGTTGGAATACTTAACATACTGCGCTGTTGTTCCCGTCTCGTCTTTTGTGAATCGTTAGTCCTTATTTGTGGAAGAGGTTGCTCCTGTTAGGCTAAGGGGAGGATGGAGGGAGGAGGTGACTCCCTTCCACGTGTTGCATTTTAGTACCATGTTTATTAATTGCCTGGGTTGAAGGCTGGCACCTTGCTGTGGGTGCCACTGCCTCTCTTTACTAGGCCTCCTTTGTTGCCTTGAAGACTTAAACACTTGACACTGTGATTAAAAGATAAAGAATTAACAAGGCTTCAAACAGCCTTATGATGGAACAAGTGTGTTCGGGTACCTCTACGGTGGTGTTGAATTACTGGCCTTGCTAAGAGTCTCAAGTTTGCTTTTTGTGCATCGTTTTTTCCACTTTCTTTGATAAATTACCTTTTGATAATTTACCTTTTTGATAAATTACCTGTTTCTGGAGTAACAGACAGATTAACAAGTTATGTAAATATGAAAAATACCCCAGGGCTTGCTCCTTTTTGGAGAGTCATATTATAGCCTGGGATAGCTGGTAGGGGTATCAAATAACAAACATACATCAGTGCTGTTTATCTGGCTCAAATGACAACCATTTGAAACATCTACTGTCTAGCAGTGCATGGGTAATGTACTTTATTAGAAGTCATGTGTCTGGAGAGTCGTATCTGAGCCACAGTGGTTTAAATTTTTTACAACAAATTGTGTTGCTAATCTTTTCTTAAAAATCAGACTTCTGGTGATGTTCCTCAACCTCAAACTATGTCATTTGGCCTAAAGAGATATTTTATTCTTCAGCATTTGTGAAACATACAGGTATGTGAAGAGCAACTAACTCTGGGCAGAAGCAGCCTGTCATATCTTTCAGTTGTTTCTGGGATGTTTATTGCTATTGATCTGAATAAGCACTCCTAGATCTTGCTTGGGCTGCTTTTATAAATGTGGGTGGTAGTAAGTCAGTGCAAGATAAATACAGATTTCCATCTAGTTTCTAACAGCTCTGTTTATACTTATTTTTTCCACCTCCTCTGTTGGTATGTTAGTATAAATCACTATAACTTGCTTAAAAAAAAAAGGGAGCAATGCTGTTGAACAGCTGCTGAGGTTTGGGATCTTGTTTTTCGTAATGTGTTTGTTTTAGACAACAAAAGATCTCATTGCAAGAGAGAGGTAATATTGTAAGTATCCAGTTTAGCTTTTAAAAGGAAAGGAATAACAACGTGTAGAAACTTACTTTTTAAAAATAGCAGCAATGCCAATATCAATAGAAAAACTATGTAAATACTACATCAAACTTTCAAATATTGTAAATGGCGAGTGGTACTCTGGAGAGTCCAATTTATGCAATTGCACTGACTGACCTGTTAGGGAGTAAGAAGTCCCTGGCTAATAAATTAGCACAAAATTTTTAGTTGTGAGAGACAAATGTAAATATTTGGGATTGTGAGGAACTTTGTTTCTGCGCATCAGTGGGCTAAAACTGAATAATGTAGTCTATGTGCCTCATTCGGTAGTTTTGAAGAACCACTGAAAAGTAACTATTCATCATTTAACAGAAGGCAATATTCCAGTTTTCCACCAAATTCCACATCCTATAGTCAGAAAGAGCTAAATTCAGAGGAGGAGAAGGATTCATGGGAAGATGGCCTTCAGCTGCCTTTTTATTTCCTGGGGCTGCTCCTAACCTGGTTTGTGGGATGTATTTCCTCTAACAAAGCTTTATGCAGTTGTTTGAGTATGGTTGCTGTTGTAGAACTGGGGAGCCGTACTCCCTTAATTATGACTCTTAGGCATAACAACTGTGGACCAGAAAAATGAACTCTGTCCCCAAAAAACCCTTCAAGTCTTGCCTGTCCTGTCACACTTACTAGGCTTTTTTTTCTTAAATAGGATCTATGGAGGGCAGATGCTGTTAATTCTTACTTATTTAATGCTATTTTTGAGGAATGTGCACAGCAAGAAAGGAAAAGCACTGATAAAGCTATCATTCCAAGGTAGAAGAAAAATGTTTTCGTACTTGTGTTGCTCAGAATGAGCCTAAATAAAGCTAAGTGATTGAAGTTGTTTAAAAAAAAAAAAAAAAGCTGTGCTAAAACTAAGCATAAAAGGTTTCATTATAAATGCAAAGTCTTAAAAAAAACCCCACAAACAAAAATAAGCACTAGAATGGAAGAGTTCTTGCTTTCTGTAGTTTGGATAATGGTTGTCACCACACTTTTCTCTCAGTAGTTATAAAGCTGAGATTCCTCAACATAAAGATGTTGAGGAGGGAAGAAAGATGTCACGCTTTAAGGTTTTCTTATTATAGGCACCTGTCAACAGTTCATTCAGGATTCCTACCTATATACATCCTACTTTGTTAACAAGCCTTTTAATTTATTCTTTAAATGTATTAGTCTTTAATTCCTTGTTTAAGCTCTTGAGGCTTTTAAAATTGCTTCAGTTAATTTTCTGTTTTCCAAAGCTTGAGAACTTGCCCTGAATTGAAACGTGAAAGACTGGCTTGTTTCTCTGAGAACTTGAGGATGAATTTGTATCTGTTACTGGCAAGCTTTGAGAAGTGCTCTGTGGTTAGCCTGTTGGGTGGAAGGCTGGGAAGGGAACGGGACTGAAGATCTTGGCAGAGTGGGCATGGATACTCAGCTGTGTTTGAGGACTGTGCATTGTGCTGTCCCGGTTGAAGGTGGAACTTGTAGAACCACAGTTACACCTTGTTACCTATAAAGATATTTGTCCACCATGACACCCATAGCATAAGAACTAGCTTTTATGTGCTCTTTTTGGGAGAGAAACCACCTTGTATTCTCTGTTCTTTCCTGGCACCTGTTTGAAGGCTAACTGTATGCTTCCTGTACCGAATACCGTTAGTGACCATAAGGCTGCTTTATTTCAGTATTTCCACTGTAATAGGTGCATAAGAACATATTTCCCTTCAATATTAAATGTTCCAGTGTTGCTTACATATTGTAGTGTAGCCAATCCAGATTAGTTGAAGTCAGACCGAGTTCGTGGAGTAATTTGGAATTTATTTCTAGTATAATGGATGCAGTAGCAAGGACCTGAAAACTGAAATTCTTGAGTTCTGCTTTGTAGTTTAGTCATTATTCCAACTTGCCTGAAATACTTATCCTCTCTTAGTCTCGGTGTCCTCTGCCATAAAATGGCAATAATGGTAACACAGACTGAATTCTTAAAAGTGTGCGGTAGTAGAAAGGTAGTAATGCTAAAGATAGGAGGGTTTATAAGGATCTCTCATGTCTGAGAAATTCCAGTCATTTTAAAAGAGCATTGTATTATTTTTGGATTTGCTTCTTCTGAAGAAAACATTCTTGGGAAATCTCCATAAATTCTCAAATTTGTCTTCTTCTTGGGATATTTGACAGCAATGCCAAATAACCCTGGAGCTATTGTTAGAAGGGAACCTGATATTGTTATTGTTCCACTTAAATGGAGTTGTGTGAGGAAGTGCCAGTTCTCCTATTGAGGGAACTCAATCAACTGCAAGAGTTTTCAGTGTCTTGCATTAGTAGCTGCCAAATGAATGGGAAGAACTGATTTAATCTGAGTGGGACAGCTTACTCGACTAGCATCTCAGAGTGAAATGTAAATAAATTCTGTCTTTTGCAGTGGAGGTTTCTGGTCTGTATGCCACAAGTGGGAAACATTCCTGTTGAGCGGGTTGATTTGCTTTATGTACATACACAGAACCCCTTAGAAMACAAATACACATAATCCTTTAAAATATGAAGTTAGAGAGCGAGAGAACACAACATTTCACTGATACTATGAAGAGAGAGGAAGAGGAGTTTTTTGGATCAATTGCATTTCAGGGAATTAAAAGAAGTTTTATTCTACTCTAAAATCTTACTTCTCACTATTCCTTTTACTAGATCTTTTACTCGCACATACCTACAAAACTTCATGCCTCTGTTTGTCATTTTATTTGTAAAGATTAATACTTTCTAGTGTCTACAGGTAGATAGCGGCAGCAATCTGGGCAGATAAGTGTATGGCTTAATTCCCTCCCCTGCCTCCCCCAGTCAAAGGAGTTAGTGGCTTCCATTGACTTCAGTGATCAGAATGTCTTGCCGTTGCACTGCTTTTTTAAATTGGGATTTTGCAATTTAGGCCTTTTTTAGTCTTTGTAGAAATTTCCCATGAGAAGAAAATTATGCAGAGGCCTTGAACTGCAGACAAAGCTAGGTAGTGTAAATAATACTGTTATAAAGTAATGTATTATACCACAAAAAAGAAGGACATAGGTACAAATGTGTTCCCTTTAGTTGGAGATTATTACAGCTAATGGTGGAGGGAAAGAGCGATGTGGGAGAATTTTAGTTTTCCGAGCTGCTTCTCTACACAAAAAGTACTGTACAAAATACTGTTAGTACTGCAGCTTCTACTTCTGTTGGGTTTTGTCTCTGCTGATCTTAGACCTTTAACAGATGCATCCTGGGTATCTAGCAGGGGCAGTTTAAATGCCTCCATTCTGCTGCTGGCGCTGGCATCCTGCCGCCTCTAGAGGAGGCAGCAGAAGGGAATGTTATCCTGCTGCTTCAAGTGATGCTATCCATCGTCCATATTCCCAGCTCCTCGTGCTGTTTTAAGGTCTATCACAACCTTCAGCAGTAGAAAGGGCACGATTCCTGGACGACCTGCCACAAGTTTTTGGCCAGTGAATGCATAACCAAAGACATTGCAGTGGTTTTACAAGAACTGCTATTATGGTATTGCTACATTTCATGGATGATTAAACTGTATAGAAAAATAAGTTGTTTTGCTTTAAGATATACATGAAATTTGACCATTGACTGAACAAGAATGAGAATATACCCAATGGTGGTCCTCAGTTTGTAATCATGAAACTATCTGTGAGCTTTCTCTGGGAAGTGTGCTTGTTTTATCACAGGCTTTTTTACATGCATTTTGAAAGTAGACCAGGTTTGTCAACAGGTATACTGTTGCTTCCCAGATTTTGTTAGACTTGTTAGCTTGATTTGTGTCATTCAGTAACCTTAGCTGAATTTAATTTTTGAGCTAGGAACTTAAAGCAAAACAGAATGAAAAACAGTGATGATGAAAGCAACTGCAAAAAAAATCATGTCATCTAGGTTGTAGAAATTCACGTAGACCATTCTGTAGGTTTTGAAGACTCACTATGGTTGTGTAAAGTTAAGTACCTCCTGTTTAAGTTAAACATGCGCAATTTTTAGAAGGGTTTCTGTTTACTTCTGTGGCAAGTGTGAGAGATTTAGGATTTAAGGGTAAATGAAAAACCCAGGAAAAACCCGGATGCAAAATCAGCAGTGTTAATCTTAGTACTTTACCGATTTTAGCTCTTCAGATTCCCTCTTCAGCTTAATTAGGTGAAACTATCTTTACTTGAAATCCCATACCCTAACGTATAGAGTGGAGTTGCTGGGCACCATTCAGTGGTGGATGAAGTAATTGCTGTTTACAAGAGCTTTGGGATGCATTGGTGTGAGAAATGCTATGGAGCCAAAGGTAGCATCGTTTGGCTTAGACTGTTAAGAAACAAGTACTTCATTAATGGTGAATACATCTAAAAGTAAGTTTTGCTGCTTTCTACTGTATGCTAACTAGCCATACTGTAGAAAGAAGTGTAACAAAACAAATAGACAATATATCTTTCTCTATATATAATCTAAATTGATTATTTTATGGCAGCACTCACTTTGCTGTAGCAAATTTCCTGAGGATTAAGAACCAGCTGGAGTTAATTGGCTCCTCCCAGTCAGTCATTAATGTTCAGGAAGTTCTGGGCATCTTGGGGTGGGAGTGCTTTTATTACAGTGACAAGAAGATTTYGCTTACAATTCTTAGTCTGTTGCTATAACATGGAATTGATTTTAAGTTTTTAGTTTGGTTTCAGTGCTTATGCTTTCTAATTTCATGGGATTTGGTGAATTCATATTCAGTGCAGGGGGAGGAAGGGCAAACATGACCTTGGGAAAGTTTCTGTAATGTCTTTGATTATCTCCAAATATCTGTGCTCCAACATCAGCAACTAATTAAATAACTGCTACTCTGTACCTTTCTTCCACTGTGTTCCTGAATGGCATACTGTTGTATGGACTGTCTTGTCTGGTGGTGGGCAGCAACCATATTATTATTATTATTATTATTATTTTAGTGTAGGTGTGTAATAGAAAATTTTCTTATCTTAAAAGTCTGAGTAAAAATGAGTTTTTCCTGGATATACAGGGCTGAAAATTACACCGATGAAAGGACAATGTTTAGATACGTTCAATTCTATAGAAGTACAGGAGGGGAAAAAAAAAAGTCATATTTAGAAACCAGGCAGGAACAAATGTACTCTTTTTAGGGGAATTTTAATATCTTAACTGTTATAGGTCACCTGATGAGTGACAGAAAAATCCTAAATTCACGTACTCAGGAAACTTGTGATTTCCTAAAGTGAGATTCATCTCATTTAACTTTTAATTGTCTAAAATTTGGGTGTCTCTTTAAGTTTGACTGACTTGTCAGCAGCAGTCACTGTATTTCAAAATCTGTTTTGAAAGCTTAGATTACTTATGTCTGTTGATTTGAAATAAAGTTTCTTTTTATATTATTAAATTATGAAATAATATTAAGTAAAGTGTTTCAGCATGAGGACTGAAAGTCAGTAGGATGTAATGACATATACTAAAAAGATAATCTGTCCTTATATCAAGACAAATGTATCCAGCAACAGCTGTTACTTTAAAAACAAACACAATAATCCCTCATCCAACTACTGCACTAAGTACAGGGCAGTGGATTATCTAGTCCAATATCCTTAGCTGTGAATGGTAGATGATTCTGTTGTGAAATCCTACAAATGCAGTTTATTTTTTCTGTTTAGCTAATGGCAGTTCATCCTTGGCATCATATATGTTAAATATCTTCCATATCTTCCATAAGGTGTATCTGCCATGAAATATCTGTGTTCAGTTTTTGATCAGTCTGTCTAAGTTTTTCAATAGCTTTCTGAAGGAGTGGGTTTATCAAATTAGTTATTTGTTATGTAACAGTTTGCTTTTTTAATCAGAGCAGGGGGGAGTACAAATCAATTTAACTCTAAAAATGGCCAATCATATGACATGCTTTTGAGGGCTTTGTTGTCCCTAATGTTGTTTTGTGTCTTTAATCCAACTATAAGATTATCAGGGCAGTAGCTTTATTTGTCTGTAGATACCGAGTCTCGTACAAGAGAAGTGATTCCTGCTTGTGGCCAACATTCGACAAATTATAATGTGTTTCCAGAACTGTTAACTACAGATTTCACTGTGTGTTATTTTTTGCTGTAAACTCTAAGGAATGGATTCCTTGTCCAATCTATACCAAAACAGAAGGAACCAGGCAAGCTTCCACACTACCTGACCCATCACAACCTCATTGGACAAGTGCTCCAGTAAAACTGAGAGAAGTCCCAGAAACGCAAGCTGATGACATCAGCTGAGGAGTCCATGCAATCTGTATTTGGTATTTTTAAAGTAAAGAAGTACAGAAGTTCCAGTATTTCTTGCCAGGTCCAATTTAAAGGGCAGCTTCTGTTTTTGTGTAAGTGGAAGTTCCAGCAGATCAGCACAGTGTTAAATAATAGACAGTGGAGCCTTTGGGCCAAATGTGTCTCTTTGATACCCTGGTTGGAAGGAGGGAATTTTACCTGACAGAAATTTGGTTTTATGGCTTCTTCATAATCCTAACTATGCTCATCTTCAATACAGATAATTATATGGTGCTGGTACCCCAAATGTGCTAACTGTTGTGAGGTGCTCACTATGAAGAACAACTCAGATATGTGAAGGGTAGGGAAAATAAAATTATGCAGTGAGTATGACAGTGAAAGTAAAACAACAACAACAAAACCTTGATGAGTAGGTTACTGCATGGGGTGAAGCTGGTTTTATGGTTCTTTTCGGTTGTGTGTTTTTGTGTGTGTGTGTGCGAGCATGTGTGTGTGTAATAGGCTTGGGGAAAAATTTAAGGTGTAATGACAAAAGAAAAAGGAGTTTTAAATGATGTAAGAACAGCTAGCACTGTGATGCAGCCAAAGAAGGGAATTTGTGGGAAGAGGACAGTGTGGATGGCTGATTCTGTAATGAGGGCTGGCAGTGGAAATGTACTTGGTTTGTTTGTCATCTTTTTTCCCCTCCCTTTTCCTCTTCCTTCCATCTCCTTGATCACTCAAAGCACTTGGAAAGATGCCTACAAGTAAGCAGAAAGCCTCCAACTTTTAGCCTGGCAGTCTCCTTAGCACTGAACTTTTCTGGCCCCCAAATAAGGGACTCAGCTGCTGTCCAGGCAAGAAACAGGGCTTGGCATGCTCCAGAGCTGTCATGGAAGGTTCCCAGGAGGAGAAGAGTGGAGAGGGCTCTGGTTCTCTTCAGGATTTCTGGCCCCAGAAGCTACCTGCTTTATGCAAACAATTGCTCTCAAGCTTTTCCACTTTTCTTTATGGGAAGGATTTGCAAGTGACTTGGTATATTTTGAAGTACTTTATTTTTCAGACAAAACAGGAACTGTTTTATCTCTAGATAATATCACTGTCAACATCACAGACAAGCCCCATTGGTATAAGCAGGTGCAGCTACATTGACTTGAGAGAAGTTGCACACATTTTTGCCAGAGGTGAATGTCTCTAAAGTTTCCACCCACATAACAGTTGGGTAAATAATGATGCGCATAGTTCTCATAAGTGGATTATAGCAAAGTCACAATGCAGTTTATTCAGTTTTGATAGAATCAAGTGATTTCATTTTGTAGTCTGATAATGAGATTTACTACCATACTGAAGATTTGGGTCTGAACTAGACACAACTCGCTTTACTTGTGCTTACAAAGCATTTAACTGTGTTTGAGATGTGTATTTTTCATCAGCTCATTTATGAATTATGTAGTGCAGGCACATTTAGATCAACCATCCAAGGTCCTCTTGTGTCTAAAAGGGACTAAATTAAGAGCTCGCAACAGCAGTTTTTATTGGCATTGAATATACAGAGAGGAAATATAAAATAATAAACTTTTCTCCAAGCATGTCCTAAGTCATATTGGTGTGTTTATTTGGGATTCAGTGTGCCCCCTGCTTGTCTTTCCCAGGCTCTGTACGCACTTCATTAGGGTTACTTTATTTATATTACAAGGTCATATGTGATCTTGATGCACAGGCCTCTGACTTAAACAGGAATTCCCTTGGTTGTTAGTGAGATTCCCTCCTCCCCCCAAGTCACTTTCTGATGTCCAGCCTGATTGAAAACAGGCAGAAACTGGCACAGAACAATATTATGTCATCCTTTGCTTATATTTCCTACCTACTCATTCTTTATTTTAATGTCATATTATTTCTTCAGTGGAGTGTGACATATTGTTATAATTACATATTTTGGAAATGTGTTTATTCCCGAGAGCCCGAATTTGATTTAGGAACTGTTTTCCCTGCTTTCAGTCTGTTACTCATAGCATGGCATGACCATCAGGCTTCTGCAGCAGGCTTGACACACCGCTTTAAATATTTGCAGACCAAAACACAAGAGTCCATTGATGCATGTGGGGAGGGAAGAAGGAAGGGGGACATAATTTAAGATTTGATAAAATTCTTGCAAGTTGAATAAACTCTAGTAATGTTGTGATAATTTTTGTGTAGGATATTATTTATTTTGTATCTCTTTGCCATATTAGCAGAAACACATTTTTATGAGTGTTTTTATGTGTTTCTATAGGGTGCTTGTAATGGGACTGAACGTCCTGCCCTTGGCCCTGTGGAGTGGGAAGCAATAGCTCTTGAGTGTATTTAAGAAAATGGCCATGATTTTTAGCCATGGTTTTTGATGCATGCAGAAAAACATTTGATTAGAACACAAAAATAAAGAAGATTTCAGAGTAGCGTTCAAAAACATTTCAAGATCTGCACTCTGAATTGACCAACTGTGTAAACCCGGGGAGCTCTCATTTTCATGTTAATGAACCTCAAGAAGCAGAGTCCCGTGATGCCCATCTGGGCTGGAAGATAAGAGCTGCAACCAGGCATAATGAGACATTACAAGTGTTCAGAGATGTGAAGTTCAGTTTCAGTCCACGTTTTTGAGGCTTGCTGTTAAATGAATGCAAGTATCATACGAATATATCCAAAGGCTCAGGCAAAAAAAAATTACAAGGTGTGCCCTTGAAAAGATGTAAACTCCAGCTGCTCCTTTTGAGCCAACTGGCAGCATTCTTATGCTGTCTTTAATCATTGTTAATGATCCTTAAACTGCTTGCTTTTAAATTTTTTGCCTAATAAATAACTATAGTTTATATATAACCATATGAAAGGAACTTTGTATGGCTGTACTCCAAGCTGTGTTTTTTTATATTAGATTAGTAGAGCATAATATATATTTCAGTTATGTTCTTCTACAAGCAAGAAATATGTACCACAATTAGAGTGAAAACCTAGAGTTCATATAGTGAAGAATAAAAGCTTTTGCTCCACTGTTGCTGATATAAATCACTTCTAATACTCTGAAATCTTAGAGTGACGATCCTGTGAAAGAAAGGATCATTGCCTTACTGTGAGAAAGTGCTGTTTTTCACTTAATTTGTTACACTGTCCTCTTTGCCGAATAATGAATAACCTTTTGGCAGATGAAATGCTAAATTCCTTTTTTATAGTGCACTTAACCACTAGTGGAAAAGAGCAAATTTTTAGTTAGAAGTTCATTTTCAGACAGCAGTTTAAGAGGAAAATGGTTGTCTTTTTTGCGCTGCCAGGAACTAGAAGTCTATTGGGCATACTTATTTCCCCTATCCACTGATTTCTTGTTTTTCTGCAATTGTTTATGGCAAAAGCAGCACCATGACCCAGAACAGCATTGATTAATGGCTGGTTTTTATTTCTATTCTCTACTCATCTTATATGGCCTGAGACTACAAAAAATATACCTTTTCATGTGACAGAAATTAGTACAAAAGTGGCTTTCACGTGCTGTTAGAACATAAAGTTAAATGGAAATCATGTACTGCAATGATGGATACAATCCACAGAAAACTGGTTTAGGATGATATAGATGATCTTAATCTTTCCAATACACAGGTGCCTTACTAGACACTGAATAATTACCAGCAACCTCACTGGCTTTCTGGTAGCAAGTCCCAGTGCCTGTTCTCAGAATATTCCCTTTCCAGTAACAGCTTGTGTGCAGTAGCATGCTACACACTGTGTTTTCTGCCCCTATGTCTTTACAGMTAGAAAATAGGTGGTTCTATATTACATTACTCACATTGCGATAAAAATTAGGAATGTTCTAAAGTAGGTGATAGTCTTACCATAATTATTATTTTTGTTGTACTGGTTTACTTGTTCATTTTTGATCTATGTGAGTGGAGAACATCAGCTTTATTTCAGTCTAGTCTGATTCACAGAGAGTTGGAGTATTAGATGCTGAGGGGAGCGCTTGGTAAAACTGCTTGCATCGCAGAAGCAGTGTAGTCTGACTTCTGCACTTGATTCTTACATGTGCCAGAAACCTTTACTTCAGTACTTGGGCATAGGAAGGTATCAGGTAGCAACTCCCGACTTCCTGTTTTTCAAGGACACCAGGCCTAACTGAAGGAATACTAGTCTAGGGATTCTGGAGAGCGTTGCTAAGACGCATGCGTTTCTCTTGTGGAATTTAAGCTATGCTCCTGGCCTGACTTAGCTGTCAACCTGCAGAACTGCCACTGAGAGCCCAACTCAGTTTCACAAAAAGCCATTCCTCAAGTCTAAGAGTAAGACTTGTTTCTTTACTCAATAAGCAGTATTATGACTATTTGCTATCTTTAACTCGTTATCCTCAGGAAGCAGTATTGTTTATTGGGGTCTAAAGAACGGGGAATATACACAGGCCACTCAGAGAAATAAAGGTCACTTGATTTCTGTAGATTCACACTCCAGATCTGCTTTTCCTTTTCTGAGTGCTAATTTCAGTCATGGACTTGGGTGGTGAAAGTAATGGAGATGGCTGGTGTGCTGCTCCACCCATTTTAGCTCTGCTGTTGCTGCACATTCAGAGTTGAGAAGGGAGGGACAAGGATCGTGAGAATCATTTAAGCAGGCCCTGCTACTGGAGACTAACCGGCTGCGTCCTGTGAGCATAAAAGTATACACATTGGAGAGCTCTGGGTGAATAATTTTAGGTTCTGAGACTTTCCAGCTTAAAAAAAATATTAACAAATTCTATAAATGTATTTTTCTTATATTCTGCTTTACAGGCACTTTTATTTGATCCGAATTGTCAGGCTCTTTTAACTCGGGCACAGCTTGAACTTCCTGTTCTATTATATCAATTTCTTTTTTTTTTACAGCTTGGACTTGTTTATATCCAACCATAGGAAGCAAATTCAGGGACTCTTGTTATCTCATCTGTCTTTCAGTGTACTCTTGCTCACACTGCTTTTGCACTGAGTTTCAGAATTTTGCTCAAGATACTTGTTCACAAGTTTTCCAAGTCACAAACCAATCCATTGGAGAGCTTAGTTTTATAAGTGCATGGAGAAACTTTGCAAAGAATTCTGATTTTCTTCAGAGCTTTGCAGTTCAGATTTACATTTATGAATGTGCTTTGCTTTTCTATTTCTTGGAATATGTGCAAATGTGTTAGGGCAGTAATTTTGTTTTTACTGTACTAATTGCTTATAGGCACTTTCTGCATTGTGGACAAGTTCCTCTTGCTGTGTGTTCTTACAGTCTGGTGTTTTGGCTTTGGTATGGTAAGTTTTAATTTCTAGGCATTGTTTTTCATCAGTACTACAAATTACTGGATATTTGCAGTATTTGTTCTTAGGCCCACTTATCGGTTTTTACTTGCAAATAATTTGGTCTATAATTCATTCAACTGGGACCTTTTAAACTCTGGTTTTAAAAAATGCATTATTTAGCTCAGTCATATAGCAAGAGTCAGAATTTGTTTATTTCTCTAGCTTCTATTTCACAAAAACGTATCCTGTCCCTAGTGCTCCGTTATTGTGGTACCATTTACATTCCCGACTCAGGCCTTTACAGGCATTACAATAATTCCTGCCAATTTTGCCAGAACCACAGCTTCAATATGTTTTTCTTCCTTCGTCTTCTGTTCTTCAGTGTCATTTCAAAATGGTGCTCTAAATTACCTCTGCTTCTTAAACTAGCATTTTGCTTTTTTATTGTTCCCTTGGGAGATTGCTGAGAAAAAGGAGGCAGGTTTCATACTGAAGTTGTATTGTTTGTACATTGCTCTACATGCTTATATTAAATCTTGCCCATATCTCTAAAGCAAGAGAAAATTAGTTACTCGGTCATTCACATGGAGAACTTGAAATGATTTAAAAAGTTACATAACAATAAAATACCATACCTTTTCTTGAAAAGAACTGGCTAAAGGTTGATTTTAATAACTTGGATGTTATGCTGGGTGGGAGCAAGTGTGATGTTTAATCAAGAAGTCTGTTTTGACACTGCAGAATAACATCAGTGGATAAGAGTTGTAAAGAGAAACTGTCGAATTAACTGTAGGTATCTTGAAATTCTTATATTGGCAAATAATAAAATTGAAAGTTAGCACCAAAGTCATTGAAACTAACAGAATCCTACTGCATTTGAGTTTCTTATGCTGAAGAGAAACAATTTTTTTAGTTAAAAAACCTCCAAACTCCAGAATAGGTTTTCTCCTCTGGCTTTGTATCCCCACCCATTTTAGAAGAATGAATGTTACAGTTAATTTAGTGAACTTTCAAGTATTTTGAAATTTAAAACAAATATTTCAGCATCTTTATTGTTTGATTAATGACTTCCAAGTCAAAGTTACAGTAGTTGAAATCTTAGAGCTTAAACTGAGGAGYAGGAGTTTGGGGTCGGGGCAGTGTTGCTTCTTTTGAGGGGGGATGCTTGTTTATTTTTGTTTTTGTTTGTTTGTTTTTACAGGCCAGAGACAATGAGCAAAACAGTTTATTGGAGCCTCAGTTTTGTCTCAGTAAAATGGAACACTGTCTTCCTCTTTCAAAAGCTATGCTATTAAATAGCTGTTGGCCAAATGCACTCTGTAATTTGATAGTGCATTTGCTATGTGGTCATGAAACTTTTCCTGTTCTTTAGCATATCAATGTGAAGCTCAGCCTGCTCAGATCTTAGATCTGCCAAAAATGTGTTTCATCTTGAAATATTTTTTCTAAATGATTTTATTCTATAAAGTGGTGGTTTATATTAACACATGTAGAATTCGTCATTGTCATCTCATTTCTGCTCTGCTCACTTGTGAGAGAGTATTTAAAAATTACTTGCTGGGAAAGTTTAATGGATTTTATGGTCAGAATGGGTCAGTGAAGAGTGGATTTTTTTGTCTCTTGATTTTTGGGATTGTATTGATGTTTATAGGTCCTAAAGTTGTAGTAAGTAATGCTAGATGAGATACGCTTAGGTGGAAAGATTGTGATGAATGTGAAGAAATGTTCCACTCACAGAATGACTTCTGGATCTTACTTCTTCCTTTTGAGATAGATGCAGATACATTTTTGCTATAATCATCTTGTAGTGACCAAATTAATCTCTCATGAAACACTTCCCTAAAGTAAATGGGGTTATATGAAGTTTAATTTGATTACCTGAATCTGATTGATAAATGCATATCTCTGAACACAGAGAGTAGGTAACATTAACAAAATTGTTCATTTTTTCTTGAATTACCTTAAGGTTAACCTTTATACTTTTCTGTGGCGACATATTTTCTGTGTTTTGCATCAAGAAAATGTCTTTACTGGGTGGCAAAATTGGGCCATGTTAACTGCTTTCTGTTCATTAGTTGCTTCATAAACCTGTAGTTTCTAAAGATAAAATGACTAGCCATTAGAGATTGAATTTCATTAGCTTTCAAAATCAACCCTAAGGCTCCCTTCAGCTTCAGATTATCACTTTTTGCCAATATACCTATTTTGCCTTCATGTGTTCTGGTATTTGCAAAGTTTTCTTGGAGGACAATGTTTGGAAAGCACTAAGGAAGAGCAAAGTATTAGTGTTGTTACTGAGATGTTTAACTCATGGAAGAATGTATTGAGCTAACAAATGTTTAAGAGGAATGAATCCAGAAAAACAAGCTTTTCAGCGTTGTGTTTATTGTCATCCTCAAGCTCTTGGCTAATTTCTAATTGTGTGTAATGTCTCAAACCCAGGACTCTAATTCAGAGGTAATTATCATGTGATCAAGCTGTAGTTGTTATTTTAGTGCAGATTTGGGAAATAAAAGCTGACAGCTGTGTTCCAGCTGCATTTCAGCTGCACTCCATTAAAAAATACACTGGAGAGGCAGCAGCAGCGGCTTTGCAGTTATTTTCCATCATTGCTGAGCTCACTGAAGTTGTCTTATCTGGATGCCCTGTGAAATGTTTGCCATGTGACTCTGGAGCCTAAATAAATTAGGAAAAGAAGGTTCAGTAAATAGATGAAAAGTTCTTAGGTAGCATGCTGAACACATGACGACATGTATGTATATTTGGTTATGCTCAATATATGAATGATCATCTAATAATTCCTGCTAGACTTTTTAGTAGGATGGATCAGAGTTTTAGAAAGGTGACTTCCCTTGACTAAACCATAGAGTTAAAGATGTATTCAGTGACTTCCCTGTCATGTCTTACTAAAAGCTGTCATGTATCTGGTATTTTGAAAAGAGATACAAAACTTTTACTCGGTTGTGATTATTCTATAAGAATAGTATCAGTTAGGTTATTAATTGCTAAAGCTAAATATCCCATACCTTAGGCATGAATGAAGTTCATTCATATATCTGTTTAATACACATGGCTGCAAGTTTACATTATTTTTACCCTTAATACAAGGGATATGAGAGAAATAGTTCCTGTAAAAAGTAGAAGCACCTCTGAAAGCTGAAGAGCTGGGACTGTTTCTTCTATAAAAGTGCAGAAAGCATAAGTTCTGCAGATCAGAGCTAGACACACTGATGAAAAATTTGGGCTTCCTATATAAAGATTTAACTTTTCCTTCCATTTGGAAGTATTTGGTCATCATAGGGATAATGTTTTCAAAAGCTGCCAACTGATTCAGGAGCTAAAAATCCCACTGATGATAAGGAATTGCCCTTTAGACTCTAATAATTTTGATGCAGAGCTTTCTAATGCTCTCTGGTTTGGTTGCTGAATTTTCATTAGGCCCCTTAGAGATCTGTCAGCATATATTTGTGTATTTTTAACTGACAAAAAAAAAAAGTGGTCATGCCCCCTCAATCCACCACTGAAATCTGAATACATGAACACGGTGCAATTGAAATCTCTGGTCCTTTGATAACTGCATAAAGAGTTTGTGGTTTGAGTGTCTGAGGGAGAAGTATCAGATGTTTGTTTTCAGAGTCATGAGTTGAAGTTCTTATGAGTTGGTATTACAGAACTGCTGTTTCTCTATTTTCTCTCCAGTCTTTCCAGTGCAAAAGAATCTGTTTTCTAGTGAAAATAAATACAGAATTCCTTTGGGCTGCTCTCATGTAGTAGAGATCAGTCCAGAAGAAGTGAGAACACCGTGGCTCAGTTCTGGAACACAGCTGGTGGGTGGGTGATGGTGTGTCTCGGTTTTCTCCTTGGTATCCTGTAGTTCATCATCAAAACTGACCAGAATATTGTGAGGCTGGAATCAATTCTTTTAATGCTGTGTTTAATTAATACAGTGCAACATTACGTGGGCACAGGATTTTAAAGAAATGCTGTTGCAGAAATCCAAGTGCAATGATGTGAACATGTGCTTTCAGGTAAGGGAACAGGTGAACCACACTGATAGGAAGTGTATGGTTGCTACTTCTGAATGACTTTGACTTTGAATGAGGTGGTTGAATAATGTCCACAAGTAGTATGTACAACATCAACAAGACTAGGGGATCTTGACAGCTGAATGGAAAGAACTGGCATAGCCCGAGTTACCTCTTTCATTTTCCCTTTTAAGCACTCCTGACTCATTCCTATTGACATAGCAAAATATAGCATCTTTGAAACTTGGGTGGTTTAATGATAAAATAATCCATTAAACCAAAGACACTTTTTATAGAATTTAAATTGCCTGGTTCAACAGTGCGTGAAACCCTGGCTTATATCCCTTTTTCTGAAAATTCTTGCATCTTTTTCCAGTAGGCATTGAATCATAATTTGTATCCCAAATTAAAGGGGAACAACCTTTTTCCATTTACAGATGAATCTTAAAGACTCCCTTAGCATGGGCTTTTTTGTGTAAATCGTAGAGTTCCTCTGTGACACATTTCATATTTAAGTCACTGCTATCGTTTTCTGAACAACCTCTTTAGTCTCAAGCAAGAGAATCATTGGGGTGATCCCAACTTCTCAGTTCTTAGACTAGATTTAGTTGGCCTATTTGTCTTTCTCATGCTTGTTATTTCCTGCTTAAAAGACTGATTAACTTATTATAGACAACACTGTGCTGAACTCTAGCTTATTTATTAAAACAGAAATTGAGATTTAGCTGTGTGTTAGTAAATATTTTATTTTTACTTTTTTTTTCTTCCAGTAATAGCTCTTTTGATGCAAGAACAGAGCATTGCTTTGTGTCTGGGAGCAATGCCATGCCTCCTCTTCTCTATAAACTGTCTTTTGAATGCCATCCAGAGGGCAAATAGTTAATGATTAGAAAACCAGTGGAGGGGATTGTGCCCTTCAAGCTGAAGAATTAAAGAGTGCTCACACGTGGCTTTCTGTGCAGAGTGTATATATCAACATGATAAAGTTTGTGCTTCCATGAAAAATATGTAAAAACACAGATTCTAGAGATGGAAAAAGGCTATGAGGTCATTTAGTGCATCCTTTCTCCTCTCCTATTCCAGCCAGTTCAAGATTAGTCCCAAAAGTGTGCTGCAAACCAGAACAGTGATCAGACGTTTACACAGATTGTAAGGGAATTCCATCTAAGATTTTAGTCATTATGGAAAATTTTCAACAAAAGATAAATTTCAGAAGAGAGACAACAGAATGGTTGTAGTTGAAAGGTTAGAGGCAGCTAGAGTCACTGCATTTGGGTAGAGGCTAAATGCATACTTGAATGGGCCAAAAATTCGTAGGAGAAGTTGGCGATTCCCTACATGCTGTGGGAAAACGCAAAAAGGTGCAGCTTCTGATTTTTAAAGGTAACTTGACACTCTGTTTTGTGACTGCAAGGCCTGACTGTCATTTTCAGGAGTGATTCAGGTCTGGAATGCCAAATCCCTTCAAGTCAGTCAAATGTTGCAAATGCAATATCTGAACCATTTTTATAAGTGAGAGTTGGACTCTTCAGTCACTTATGGCCTTGTTTTGCTGAGTAGAACAATGTTTGCCTGTAACCTCAAGAAAATCGGTACTGAAAAGCCTGGCAACTTAGGGTAAGTCTATGAAGTATATAACCTGGCCTGCCTGGTGATATCTATTCTAGAAAATGCATTTAGTGACAAAACAGTACATCCCTCAAACCTCAGACTAAAGTTCATACCTGATGGTTTGCTTCTTTGAAACTTTTGTCTTCTGTGGTGGTTTCTCCTTTTTGCTGGTCTGTGCTTATTTCCTGATGGGTTAGCAGAAAAGCAGGAGCAGCCTGGCTGGCCTGAAAGAACACATCTGGTTGTTTCGGGGTTTTAATTAATATGTTCTAGAGTATTATCCAGCTATTATCCTTGAGAGAAAAATGATCAGAGTCTTTTAAGTTTTCATGAAGAAGGCAGGGTATTTTCTAAAGCAAGTAACTGTGTGCTTTGATACAGTGTAGATGAGCAAATAGCCAGTGGAAGCTTAGTAGAAACAATTGTAATATAACAGGTTTGCAATCCAAAGGTGGACAATTCCTTAAATTTGTGCAGATGTGATGTGCCAGGGCAGCTGGGGCAGCTGTTGTGGAGTGGAAAGATACGGTTGGTTTCTCATGCCTTTCTGTCTCCCAAGTTGTCATGATTTCAGCAGAATCACTGTGGCTTTGGTGAAAATGTATGATGATCAAGTGAGCCAATAGAAGTGTTAGCAATAGTTTGTCTACTCATCAGGGGCAGCAAAACCTCTGTGGGTGAAATTCTTGATGTACAATCTAAGGAACTATCCGTGTAGTCTGGTGAATATACTTCCTCCTATTTTCTCTTCTGGCTGCCTATTGTCTGTTATGGTCATTCATTGTATTTCATTTTTAACTAGACCATAAAGTCATTGTGAATGACTCCTTGTTTATGTAGGCATTTAAAAATATATACAGCATAAAGAGATCTTGTCAAATCTTTTCATCCATGTGTAATGTAAATATTACATTCTGCATTTCAAATGACGAGAGGATTTTGTATCGGAATTTTTGTCTCAACATTGACCCAGGCCCTCCAAAACTTTTCTTCATCAGTCCATGCTAACAAATGGAATGTACGTTGCTAATTCCAGAAGTCAAAAGGGCAGTTAGGTGGCCAATTCCTAAAAGATAGTTCCTTGTTATCACATGACAACATGCTACTATTATTTGTCCTATAGAAGTGCCTAGAAGCCTCAAGATTGTGACGTTTTTCCACGGGGTGCATTTGGAATGAACGAGCACCCGCCACAAAATAACACGCTATTTAAAGTAGTCAAGCTAGGCAAGGTGGAAAGATAGCAAAGCACCATGTACTGTGTAACAGTCTAATATATTTAGAGCAGCTGCTTTTGCTCAAAAAGGCCTTGTCACACTGGAGTTTTTCCCAGGATGTAGCTGATGTTGATGCTATTGTTGGAGAGTTAAGATGTGTAAGTTGTCTGTTTTTTGCAGATTAATTCTTTGGTTCAGCTCCGATTCAGTTTAAAAGATAGTTAAAATATTTATGTGTGGGTGAGCGGACACTGATAGCTCTTGGAAACTATTTGGTGTTGGCAAAGTTGGGAGTTTTTTATGTCAATACAGCCTGGATTCCAAAGCTGTTCAAAGAGGCTGCTGGTGGCTGCAGTGGTTGTGGCACAGTTCTGCGAGGACTGGGACTAGAATTAAGGGATGTTTCTGGCTACCATGCAGAACCAGCATGTCGGACACGGTGCTGTAGAAAATGTATATATGGGCACTGTAGTAGGAGATGGTCTGTGACTTAGTTTAAAAACAGAGGTGAACCTAGCAAATGCTTGAAGATGGAATACCAAGGAGCAAGCTAGGATATAGATCAGCATGAGGGTATTTTTTCGGGGTGCTAACTTTGGAAGAGGGATTCTTGAGACCAGTTTGACAGAGCTGAGAAGAGAAAAGGGGGGAGGAGGAGGGAAAGAGTTCTGTGTACTTCCCCGTCTGCCATAGGCTTTCATACCTTATATATGTTAAAAACAAAACAAAAAAAACCAAAACCCCAAACAGATACTTAACTTGTTGAGGGCTTTCTCCTTCCTGTGCTAGCAAGCTAGATGACATAGAATTCTAGAAAGACCAATGATTTTTCTTTACGTGCAAAAGAATCATAGTGATTAAAAGGAAAGATTCTTTTCAAAAAGACTGCTCTAAGCTGCACTGTGTCAAATAGCTAGTGGAGAATTCAGAAGGTTTTCATTTAAGGTAACATTTTCTATTTCACTGGCTGCCTTAATGTGTTTTTAAAGTCTCCATTTTCACAGGAATTGAAATTAGAATTGTGAATGCTTTGGGTAGCAGATGAGATAAAATGACTTGCCTTGTAAATTTACCATAATGCTTGAAAATTTATGAGAGCAGTGGATATATAAGTAAGGAAGAGCAGCCAAGCTTTCTTCGAGTGTTGATTTGCTTAATCTACAATAATACTGTTCTTGTGGGAGGAGCGTGATACCCTCCCTTCCCCCTCCCCATACCAACTGGGAAAAAGGTGGTTTTATCATGTAGCGTTCAGATTTGCTCACGTTGCAAATATTGCACAATGTCAACACAGCTTTTTGACAGACTGAAAAGTACTGAGGAGGAAAACTGGTGTAATTGCTCTAGAAATCTGTGGTAGTCTTTTTACTTTAAAGCACTCAGTGCACAGTACAACAGTGGATAATAAAATCTTATGGACTGAATACAAAAAACATTAAAAACACCTTATAGAAACAGGTAAGATTTTTATATGGCCAGGGTAGTAGTCTAGCAACACTTCCTTGAGAAGGTTCAGAACATCAGTGTCCCTCTGGCTGCTGTTCCTTTAAGCCATGACTAGTTCTCTGCTTGCCTTTCTTTCTGAAAAGTTGAGTCCTAAGGGACCCTAGCTCTCCTCCTTTTATTCTTTTTGAAAGTATTATCTCAAAGGATTGCATATGACTTGCTTTTACCCAGAGCTCATCCTGCAAAGCATTTTGGCTTTCCTCAGTCACTGTAGTTGCCTTATCTTCTGTTTGCTTCTGTGGGATACCGAGGACACAGGCAGACTATTGCTGCATCTTTAATCGAAACAGTGCAAGAGGCTTGTTACTATCACTAAGTTGGCAAACAGATTGCATAAATACCCTTTGGACCATTCATCAGAAAGTTAGCTGGGTTGGCTTAAATGGCTAATACATCTGGTTCTGCACTGAAGCAGATGCAGAGCATTTACATCACCTGATCTGTTGAGCTGGCTATAGAGGCATAACAACCACTGAAAGCAGTTAAACCGCTTTTCTGTTTCCAAAAGGCAGGACTTGTCTTTCTCCTAATTTAACACTGACCTATGTTTCCTCAGCTATTTCTGACTTGTGAATGGAGGGTAAAGCAGGAGAGTGAAAGCTAATTCTGCTGTCATTCGATTCTCTGTACCCTGTTGGAGTGCACCCTTCTTATAGAGGGGAAGAATTTTTCCCTGTTTTTGGACAACTAGTGTTTAATGAAATAGTGTTGAAATAATTCTCAGATAAGAGTTTATCCTGAGTATTGAACACCATGTTACATTTTTAATTACAGACAGTGTTTTGATGGATCACTAATATTTAAAAGTCAGTTTATTTGTTTTTAGATATCTTGAAGAAAGATGTTCTTTTATAGCTGAAGATAAACTGTGATCTGCCTTGGGGAGAATTTGGGTACGTATCAAAGATTTCCTGGGATTTTATAAGAGGAGACCGAGATGATCTCAGCTTATTGCTCAGGACAAGCTTTACTGTGGTAGGTAATATTAGTGATTACCATTCGCTGACATGCTACTGTATTTGTTTGGAGTATTCACACAATATCTTGTATCCCATTTAAAGGACTGATTTGACAGCCATAGGGAAGTAGAAAAATTATTTTTTTTATTGCCACATGCCTTGTTCTTTGCATCATGTAATGTTGTTAGCCTATGAAATTAGTGATGAGGCTACATGTTACTGTGTAGTTTGACAGCAGTCTTTTTTTCTCCCTTGACTACTTGTTCTGAAGTTCAAAATGCAAATAAAATTGCATTTAAATAATTTAAATTAATTTCCACATTTGTGTGCCTAGCAGTGGTCCAGCAATATTAAAAGCATATTACTTTTTTCCTCTTCGGTACCTTTTGGTCTTTTTTCATGACAGCTATACTTTCTGATGCCAGAAGTCCAGTTTTGGAAGCCAGCTGGTGATAAATGGCTTGCAAAATTTCCATTTCACCTGGAGGCAAGGATGCAATGGAAAGCATTAGCTGGTTTTAAAAAAAAAAGTTCTCTGACAGTTTACGATGCAAGGAAGCTACAACTTGAGGGATTTGGAGCACACTCAGGCTTAACTCTTCATTAACTTACAAATATACTTCCTTCAGTATATTGAAGAGACACTGGGATTGAATGTTGCTGTTATGGGCAGCACGAACCATCCCCATGACACCTGCTGCAGAGCTCATTTCAAGAGCTTTTTTCCATCTCCCTCTTTCATATTTGTTAAAAAGGTTCTCCTTTCACAGTTTGATTGCCATATTTTGTAGCACAGCACTTGAAAGTTTCTCCTTTTGTCTTTTTGACTTTTTTCTTGGGGGAGTTATCTTTGGTTCTACCTTCCTGTATTATGTACTTGTGTCCCTCAAGGCTCTGCCTTTTCCACTGTCTATTTTGTTGTCCTGTGACATTTTGCCCCTTGGAATTCAGCTGCTGTCCCAAGGCTGACAGCCTTTAGGTCTGACATGTGATATTTAGTCTTGAATCTGAAACTCTGTTCCTGGATGTTGTACCACAACTCAGACTCAGTGTTGTGTTGAAATCCTTGTATCTTTTTCCACCAGTTCCTGAGTGGAGGATAGTGAAGATCTGACAGCTTTTGGGAGATTGGCTTTGAGAGAGAGTCTGTGGTTCTCAGCTGGCAAGTGAACTCTGACGTATGAGTCCAGACCTGGCTCCTTCCAAGCATTACAGCTGTGCTGATGTGGCATCTCCAAGAAGCCTGACTGAATCTGGGAGACAAAAGACCTACGAAAGTGTTAACCTTGGCCATTTTTGATCAGAAGTCCAGGGCTGCAGAGCTACTGTAATGAATATGTCTGGGGAACCATCTGCTCTTGAATGTGCTGTTGCTCCTGAATACCTTTAGCCCCTCTTTTCCATATGAAATTCAACATGTATTTCATTCCTGGGGGAATGTTTTACTACCACCCATGAGCTTATTTTTCTGAAAAATGTTCTAAAATAGAACACAGTTCAGACCTATATTTATCGTTCTGCATTGCTCCTGAAGAAGCACAGGCTTTTGCCTTGTTTCACTGCAACAGTACATCAATTTACATTTCAGAAAATTATTCACTTGCAGTTTGTCTGTCCAGTAACCTTTGGAAAGTGTTGTTTCTTTGGATTTTTTCCTTTCAAGAAACAAGGAAAAATTGGCATAATAATTACCTGCTGGCCATGTCTAGGCTTCTTATATTCTTTTTCCAGAAGCCTTCCCTTTGGATGATTATTTTATAATTTTTGCTTTTAATAGCAAAGCGTCTTAATAGTTTTTTCCTGTCAAGTGATACGGTTGTTTATATTATGCAATACGTGTCTATGACACTTTTCAGTGAAATTTTCAGGCCATTACTGTAGTTGAGTGTGTGATCTCAGCTCTCAGTAATTTTATATCTAGGATTCAGTTGGTAGAACTTCTCATTAGGGCAGTTACTCTCTTGTACATCTCTCTTCTAGTTCCATATGTGTTCATTTTAAAAGTTGTACTTTCAAGCAGATATTTTATGTACCTACATTAGTAATTCATGTTTTGCTAGGACCATTCTCAATCCACTTTCTTCACTCCTTATTTTGCTTAATTCTCCTTTATTTTACTTATTACTACTGCCCATTTCTGCTTAGTATCGTTTTAAACCACGGCAAAGCTTGGATTGCTCCAACCCTGAGATTTATGAATTTTGGCAGGATTTAAGATTTTGATTTTCCTAAAGTTTCTGTCAGGGAGTGCAGAAATGTATGGGGAAAAACAGCCAGAGGCTGAGCCTTGAATTATAATAAATGTAGGATGGAATAAGAAGTTGTTTACCACTATATTCTTTCCCCCTTTCTACCTGGACTGCTGTGCGCTGTTACCGCAACTGCAGAAGAGCTTCTGTGTTACACCCCAGATTCAGAGGTATTTCAGCATGTGAAGTGTTTTCAGATCATTAGACATGAAAGGCATGATAGAAACAAAAGTTGCTTTTCTTGCTTTCACTCTCTGTATAATTAATTTCTCTTTAGGGAAGTAGAGCAAGTTAAGAAAATAGTTTGACCTCATCAGAATTGAGGCACAAGAACATATGTCCCACTGGTCAACGTTACCCAAACACAAATATTTCAAGGTGGGAGGGAGCAGGGCAATAGCAAATGAACTGTGTGCCATTCTATTCTCCTGTGCTTGAGAGCAAGCAATGTATTTATTTAAGGAAATGGTTCTGCTGAACTAGTCCTGATGCTGTTCCAAGCCAATTGGTGATTACCTTTTCCATAGGGATTGAAATTAATGTGTTATATTTTAAAATAAGCTTTTTAACTGCTGCTGCTATTCAGAATTTCTGTTAGTTGTTTTTTCAGCTGGACATGACAACTTCTGTCTTAACTGCACAGAGCACGTTAGCAGGGCTTTAGTTTAGCTTAGGTTTCCCTCTTCCCTTTCCCTGATACTCACATTGGTATGCTTATTTTGTTTAAATCTAATTCAAATCTTTAGCACTGTATTATACAATGAACTATGTCTATAAAATTGAATATAAAATGAATTGACCTTTAGTCTGTATGGCCGTAAAAGTAATAATGTACTCATTTGATGTGATCCAGGAAGTTCTTCTAAATGTCTGAGTAATTTTTAACCCCATCCTTAAAGAAGCTGCTAGACTGGAGCCAGCTAGTGCATATTTGGGGAGGAGAAGAAAGGAGAAATGGGGAGGAGAAGATCAAGATCACAATGGTGAAGTCACATTTCTTGAATGTTATTTCATCTACAGGGTCCAGATTGCCAAAGTTGGATCTGGAATCTGTCCCAAATCTGAATTTCCTCAAACTATGGGGAGATACTGATCTAGGATTCCATTTTGAGTGAACAGGCTTGGACTTTTAAAAGAAGGGGAGACCAGTGTCTCCCTTTCAAATCGGAAATTGGAAACCCACCTAAATACTGGGAAACTAACCTTTACGTTCTGGTTCATGTGCATCACTTACTACGTCATACATTACTGCAACAAAATAGTAATAATTAATACTAATATCCACCCTGTGTTCCAAACTGCTTGAGCTGTGTTGAGATGGCCTGCAAATAAAGGTAATTTTTTTTCAAAAAACTGCATTATAAATATATGGCATTTCCCTTCATGCCTCATGAAGAAAAACTTGCTATCCACAGTAACTGAGTAAAATTTTGATGGTTTAGTTTAAGTGATATCTGTGTACCGGATATTATTCCCTTTATTTTCCTGATGGGTTAATCGTAGCTATATGTAAGGGGATAGAAAACCTTAGTGGAAAATTTTGATTAGGTGATGAAGAAAGCTTTTCTCTTGTACTGTATATCAATCCATTCTTCTGTGTGCTCACTGAAGGCTAGAAATTCATGTTTCTTTTCATTTCCATATTCTAGGCAACACAACAGAACAGTGTGCGCAACAATGTTTAAAAGGTACTGAAGTGGTTAATTTTTTTCAGATAAATATTTTCAGTTTGACTGTTTTGGTAACTGAGGCATCAAAACCAATAATGAATAGTGCAGGACTTCAGGTATTCAACCAGTACGTTTCTTCTAGTTTCCTTTCACTCTCCTCTTGTTTCAGACAAAGGATAGGATTCTTTAGTCACTGTATGGTGAATAAATCACCTAGTAGAAGGATGTAGCAGGTCTCAAGTATACACGAGCTAGTTCTAGTTTAAAATAAGTTCACACCTCTCTAAATATCTAGTGTAAGAAAAGTTAAAAAGTTGATATAATGTGAATCATTCCACTGTTTTCTGAACATACTGCAAATAAGAAGAGCAGCTTATCAAAATTCTGATTACAGAAATTTTACAGTATTTGAGCCTTGTTATCATGTGGTCTTCAGTACCGTGCTGAATATGTATTTCTGAAAGAAACAACGATTGAGTATCCCGTTGTCACTAGATTCTCAGCAGATGATGACGGTCATGTTTGTTTGTTTTCCAGATTGAAAGGTTTGTGCTTCTGATATATCTCTTTTATCAGACTAGATAAACTGGTAGTGTTAGAAGAATAGGAATTCCTGTGTTTTATGATGTATCCGTTAGAGTCTTTAAGAGTTGGCTTTCTCAGGTAGGACTGCGTTTCAGGTAACTCAGAGTTGCTGATGTGTGTGTATCTGTGTTGTAATAAGCAGAAGAAAGGGGCCTCTACATTGCATTTTATGGATCATACAGTCATCTCTTGCTTCTTTGTGTGTACTGTGGTAGTGTCTAAGAGTCCTAAGCATGAGATCTGAATATTGGCACACTGTACACCACAATTTTTCATGTTTAATTAAAAACCTAAGGCAGCATATCTTAGACATGATGTTAAAAATTACGTTAAAAATTATTAGTAATGATAAAGTTGTCTGTGTAAACTCAGCTTGGCTCCTTTAATCCTTTTAATAGATACACACACATCTGCATGATGGTTATTTTTCTGGCAGAAAAGCTTTACTTATGTATAAAGTAGTCACTGAATTAATGTCATTGTGAACCATATGTGTGCTTTCTAAATGTGACCTACAACTGAATATCAATGCTCAGTTGTTAATCCCGGTTTTGTTAAGTGGCATCTTTCCAGATTCTAGAATGAATTGTTCAGAAAGCCTCAGATACTAGTTTCTCTCCATATTTACTCCATCTGTCTCGTCTTGTGATTAAGGTGTTATTCTGCACTCCTACTTTATGTACATAAACCGTTTCTACTGTACTGTTTTCTGTACATGAAGCCTCAGCCCTGAGTGAACAGGAGGAAGCCAGCCTTAGTGCTAACTGCCTTGGTCTCGCGGGACTTAGTCATTGACCTGCAGAGGGGTGGCAAAAGCTTTGTATTTTCTTTCATGTACCAAGAAGCAATACTAGTGTGATCTGGAGGAGAGAATAAATTCAAGTGAGTGTGGCAAGGCATTAGTACTGATATATTCAATACCAGTGCATATAATAAACTCTGCAGTACTGAAAATACTCATGTTCCTGTCAGGTCATGACAGTGGTGTTTTCAAACAATTAAACAGTGCCTTGGAAAGGTATCTTCTGTAAACTGAAAGAAATACCACTTATAAATGAAGAAAATAGCAATTCCCTCACCCTAGTTATGTGCTATACAGTCAAACATTTATTCTGAGTAGGTGAGGCTGATAAAAACATATAGGCATGAGGCTAGTTCTGGTTTCTTATTGTTTTTCAGTGCTAGATTTATGCCGCAGTGTTCCTGGTGGGCTGATTTATGAAGATGACTCTGGAAGTTGAAATGCATACAAGTTAGAATATAATTCACTTGTGAAATAAGCAGCACAAAAGGACTTTAAGTGGATTTACAACTTTTTTTATTGAAGTGTCACTAAATAAAACAGTACAAAATTAAAAATATCAAATTTAATATTGACCTTGAATCTCAAAACTGACACAAACATTTTGTTAGTAGTTAGTCTTTGTAAATGTCTTATTTAGGCTTGTATCCTGTACAGAATTATGTAGATGTTCAGGACTTTACTAATTTTTCTTCAGTTTATAGTTAGAAATGTGCATTGCAGTATAAAAGTTTGGGGCCATCTCATCACAGCAAATGCAGCAGTGAAGTGAATTTTTTTTGCTGCTGAAATGCAGCCAGTTGCAGGATGCAGTGCAGCAGCTGTTTGCAACAGCAGAGCAACACTGCATAACCCTGTAGGATGTCTGCCATCAAATATCCCATGCACAGTGAAAGCTTCACAAGAGTTTTAGATAAGCTGTGGTCAGATATCCCTGGAATTTGACAGCCTGTGACAAGATTGCTGTTCTTGCCAGAAGTTCTTGAAAGTCTCTTGACCATAGTGTTACATTTTTTTTCATTTCTCTCTTATACGCTGGGTTATAAAAGGATTTATGTTCAGTCACTAGTAGCATTTCCTGAAGCATCACAACTCTTTGTTGTGCTGATTTGGCCCCAAATTTACTGAAGATTCCTGGCCACAGGTAGTATTTATCATCTCTCACGGCTGCAGCACAGAGCTTTGCGCTCTGGGTGCTGTGGGAACCTGGAACGCACCTTTGCAGGGGCAGTTCGTGCATTGAATTCACATAGTGGCACCTGCCCTTCAGAGCTCCATGCTGCTCAAGCTAAGCTTAAGGGGTGCAACTGTAGAACTGGCCAAAAGATAATGATTTATTAGTATCTCTAAACCCTCTGTTTTCTGAAGGTAGAGCAACTCTTATCCTTAGTAGTTAAAGTAATTCTGGTGAAAAAAAATGTTCCTCTGGTACCCTAATGATCTGTAGTAATCTCTTTTTTCCTTAACTGCTTGAGTACAACCTGCTTTCTGTTAACACAAGTTTTGTGGACCTTAAGCACATAATGCAAAATGATGGCTGTTAAATGTAATTGTTCTTCTGTTTGATGTGTGCTAGTTGGCAAAATCAGAACCATTCACAGCTTCCACATTCATAGTGTTTTGGTTGGAGTGAGCACACTTCCTTTAGGAAACAAGTGCTGCTCCTGCTAAGGTTCTGGAGACATGAGTGTATACAAAATATAAAATAAGGATGACGGCTATTTTTAGTGGTAAAGACTGGACTTCCTCTTAAGGGGAAAAAAAAAGTTCTACCTGATGTCACAGGGTAAGTTCTGTTAAGATTGTGTCATGCACTTAAGGCAGTATATACTAGTTTTGCCTAACTCAGCTGAAACAGCAGCTCTCAATGCCTGTATTGTTTCAGTACTGGTTACCAAGTACTACACTTCGCTTGCCTTTCACCAAATCTGCAGAACTAAGTTATCTGTTACTACCAGGTGCTGGTCACAAAAGTAGAGATTGAATAAACTCAACTGTTTAACTATAACAAAAATGTTTACCCTATTCCTCACCCATTTTTACAGTTAGGGAAAGTGAGACAGAGCATATGTCTGTGCTATTTGTTTAGAGCATATGCTGATAGAAAACCAAAATCAGAGAAAGATGACAACAGGTGAATATGTCACCAGTGAGAGAATTCTGTCTTATCAGAAAATAGTGATTTATATTAACAAATACCTAGCATTTGCCAGCTCAGTTCCAAAATGTGTCTGTTATAAGTCATTTTGGCAATAAAGCTTTTCTTTTTTTTTTAAATTAATCTTCTGCTCTATAGAAAATACAGTACAGGTCCTGACAAGTTTTTCTTGTCTGTGATCTGCACGTTACTGGTTGTAGCAGGCTTTTGTCAGCACAGGAGAGAGCTTAGTAAAGGACACTATTTTAAGTTACTTGTTACAGAGAGGATCACTGTGCCTGTATATATGTTCTTGTGCGTACAGAGCTGGGTTGGCTGATTCAGAGTCTTTCCCCATTGCTGACAAAATATTTATCTGTATTGAGCCATCTTGTAAGAAAGTTTTCTCCTCTGTGATGCTTCTCAATAAAGGCTTGAAGTGGCCTTGTATAAAGTAGTATCAGGAATTTGTGTGTAATAGTGCAAACATTCCCACATTTTTTCATCTAATATTGATAATTTTTCTTGCTCTAGGAATTACCTGCCCTAGTAATGTGATAACATGGTGTCCATGAAAATGTGATGTCCAGCATTAATAAAGAAACAAGCAGACTTTTTGTATGTTGAGTCTGAATCCTTTCTTGTTTGCAGTCTTCAGCCCAGATCATTGTGATGTTCTTTATTTTGGACCTCAAGTTCAAATAAGCCTATTTGGATAGTGCTAGTTGTATAACGGGGTTGTGTCGGCTATTGTATAGATGTTAATGTGCGCCATATACTTACACACGTTTTTAATCTACTGTCTAGACAAGATGCAGCCATCAGGTTCGACTGCAGTATAGCGGGATGCAAAGGGAACCCTTAGTTATCTCGCAGGTGTTGTTACAAAGCAGTGACTATTCTCCTCTGTTCCTGGAGGTGCGTGAGGGACTCCTACAGAACTAACGTCTTTGTTACTGTAAGGCGTAATTTAGCATTACTGCCCAATAAATAAAGGAACAGAYGTTAATGAAATGGTACATGCAACCCTTATTTTTCTTACAGAACAAGTAACCAGAGATTGAGTATCTGGAGGACGGATGCTCAAACTGGCCGTAAACAGCCCCAAAAGAGGAGCATAAGCTGCAGAGAATGAGGCTTGAGCTAGGGGACAGAAGGGCAAAGAATGGGGGCAGACCACAGGGGAAGGAAAAGCAAAAGTCTCTTGGGCGCAAGGACTGAAAGATACTCCACTGGTCAAGTGCCTAACATGTTTGTGAACTTTAAATGCTGCTTAATAAAAAGAATTGTTAAGATTAGTAACATGCACAAAATTTGGAACAAAGTCCAAAACTGTTCTGCTATTTTTCTTCTGTTGGTAAATACACTTTGCTAAATAGTTGCTCGGATGTCATCTAATGTTGTCCACGTACAAGGTAACCACTGCTATAGTGTTTGGCTTTTCCTCCATGTTCATGATGTAGCTCCATACTTTATTTTGTGCAAACTGTGAAGCCTATTCTGAGATTGTTCATGTCTTTATGGGATTTTATTCAAGCTTATAGGATCTGAATGTTTCACAAATAGTTGATTTTCAGTGTCTCAACTGGAATGGAATATTTTCATCAACATTTTTAGGAAAAGAGTTATATATAGAGAAGGATGAAAGGCAGATAAGACACTAATTTGGAAGTATTTGTGTACCCTATTTTCAGATAGCTTTGACCTAGTTTTATTTGATTTTGCGTGGAGTTTGTTGCACTTCTGACAAATTGAGCTGCAGGGTCTCAAGTCAAGCAATTAGTAGATGAAGAGCAATGATTAAGAGATACTCAAAGTTTGGTCCAAACAGCTTGATTAGCATTGCAAAGAACGTTGTGGAAAAGGCAGCGGTAGTTCTGCTTCTAGAGTGGCATTTAACTACTTAAAACATGAAACCATCTGTTCTTTTCTTTAGTGCTGTATCTCATTTAATGTGTGCCTTCCACTTAATAGGAAAGAGGGTCTCATAGAAAACAATTTCCTCCCGTGACCTCTAGAGCATGCCTAAGTCTGTGAACTAGTGGAGGTAAGAGCCATTCGGGGAGAGGGTGGAGGAGGAGGAAGGCACAGAAGAATAGTGCATATATACGTGTGGGACAGAATCAGAACTGCACAGATGAGCTTAATCCTGGCATTTTCCAACCTGATTCTAACCTTAATAGTGGGAACATTGTTATGGTATTTAATATTTCCAAATGCAAAAGAACTTATTTAAGAGCATTAGCTTAAGAACTAAAGTAATAATCCTGCATGGGATGGGGGGGGGGGGACTATCAAAACATCAGTGCTGAATCTTAAGTGATACCCTTGAAAGTGAATATAACAGTATGAGTCATTGAGGTGTCCCTTAACATAGACTAACGCTGCACAGATCAATATCCTTAGAAAAATTAAGGAATTGTGTTTTGATAATTCCAAGTTTCAACAAAAGAATTAAGGAACAGAAATAATGCTTGATAGGAACCGAGTCAGCAGTTCCAGTTAAACTGGAACTCTGTGCTTGGTTTTTCTTTGACTCAGCTGATCTGCAGGTGTAGAGGATTTTGGCCCACATTTCAATATTCGGAGACTATGGTCATTACTAAAACTCCTGGGCACGTGTTTCTGTTGGAATGCTGCTGGTGTCATGGAAAAACAGGACCTTCATGGTAACCCCTAACAACCAGATCTATAGTAAACAATAAATGTTACCTCCTCTAAGATATTGGATTTTAAAGAGACTTAACCGGATGGTGCCTGTCTGCCAAAAATCATAAACTTGTACTGATTTAACTATAGTTTTCCTAAAAGCACCAGCTTGCTGCTGAGGTTTAGCCATGATTTTGATATGCCTAATAAAAGTAAAATAGTTCTATTTAAATCTTCAGATAGCTAGAATTTACTGTTCTTTCCATCACCTAAAATTTTCATGGTCTTTCACATTAGAAATTAGTGATGATATGTTAGTTACAAGGGAAATAACACTATAATTCTCATAATTTGAAAAACGTAACTTCTTTCCAAGGTATATTTTCCTTCTAATCTAATGAGTGAACTCGTTTGTTCCTCTAGAATGTCCCAGAAACATAGAACTGTACAATTAATTTTTTGTTTGTTTTTGCTCTTCGTAAACTCTGTTCTCAGCCTCAAGCTGTGCATGCTATTCTGCTTTTGTAGGGTTACTCATGGCTTCCAAGACTATATATAGAGATTTGTTATTGAAGGGCATTCATTTATTTTATACAGTTTGTATTGTTTTGTTTTCTTCTGTCTTGACAGAAATACAGAAGTACCGCAGCTGTGAAAACAACACTACTCTGACCTTGCAGTATAAAGCTTTGCTTTACTCTGTAAGCAAACAGTAGCATGCAGGAGACTGCTGGATAGCCCAAAATATACCAATGCGTTGTCTTTTTGAGAGAACCAGTATAGTTCCGAGGACACCTTTGTTGAGGGAGTTGGCTGTTCGATACTGTGTTCACATTCAGTTTTCTTTGGCTTAGATCTCGAGGTGGTGGTCAGTTGCTTTGTGCTTCCAAAGGGGGTGTGCCTGTTTATAACATTATCAACATTTAAAGATACCTTTGGTAGGGTAGAACTAATGTCCCTGCACCAAACTTCGCTTTTTTACAGGCCTCTACTTAAGCTATGCTTTCCTTTAGGTTTAGATGAGGATGTAAAAAAAAAACTTTCTGTGCAGTAACAGTGGTATAGGAATGGGTTAGTACTGCATACCTCAAAAACTTAATTTGCCATAGATGTGAGGTTCCCTAAAATAACTGAAGCAAACTTGACTTTACAGTAGGACTAGGAATGGGAGGTCTAAAAAAAAAAAAATGCAGTGGAAACATTTGGAAAATATACAGCCACTGTACATAGGGTTTCACGGTGTCTGTGGAATATTAGGGCAAATGAAGGTTTTCTTCTGTGGTTCCCTGCAAGTTTCTTGATTTCCGCTGAGCTGTCTAGCTTTTTTTTTTWAATTTATTTAATTTATTATTTTTTTTAAAGAAAGAAGTGTCATTGTGGTATTTGTTGATATCTTAATCTGACTCACAAAGCTAATCATTACGTTTACCAACATTTATCTAATAAGGTCAGGTCACAGGATTTGATCTGTGGTGTGTTATGAAGACTACTGAGTCCCACCCACAATATCAGAAGAAAGTGCTCTACTCCAATGCAAAGCTTTGGCCCTCCTCTTTTCGTTAAAATTAAAATGTCCATTTCTAGTTGTGACTTAACAGAACATGAAGGAATGCTTTCTGTAACTGCTATACATTCTGGGTGGTTTTTGTCATTTCTGTGTGTTCTGATACCTTATAAGAAATTAGAACATAGTTCCCCCTGCTTTGAATTTAAAGCATAATGATTTTTGAAATTACGAAAATGTGGACAGTTATGGTCAGAGGAGAGGATAAGGGAAACATTTTTTGTTATTGACTTGTTTAAAATAGTAGCTGTTAAAGTTGTTTAAAAGTTAAAAATATTAGAATCATTCCTAATATATTGAACAGAGTTCAAGTAGCACAGCAAAATTATGTAAATAAATGCAATAACACATGGATTTCAAATAGCAATTTTTATTTGTGTAAATAAAAACCAAAGCTACTTTTTTTTCCCCCAATATTCCAGGATCCAAAACAGACTGACCTCCCTCAGTTATGTGGACCTGAGATGCAGTGTCATGTTTAGTTTTGGATCAGTGACAAATGTTAAGTCTATCTTATGATCTTGAAGAGAGAGAGAAAGAGACATGTTTTAGATCTTCTGGTCATTTAAAAATTATTCTTCTGTTAAATCATTGGGGGAAAAGAGAGCAGGGAATCCAGGAGAAAGCCTAAGAATCTGTTGCTTTACTATCTAAATCAATCAAAATCTATCACATCTATTGTTTTATGAACAAGAAAGGGCTAGTTGGGGATGTGAAGTTCAGGGGCAGGTTTGACTGCAGTGACCATGAGTTGGTGGAGTTCAGGATTCTGAGAGGAGGGAGCAGGGCAGAAAGCAGGATCACAAGCCTGGGCTTCAGGAGAGCAGACTGGCTTCTTCAGACATCTGCTTGGAGGAATCCCATGGGATAGGGATAGAGGGTAGAGGGGTCCAAAAAAACTAGTTGATATTCAAGGATCATTTCCAAGCTCAAGAATTGTCCATCCTAATGAGCAGGAAGTCCATGGGCCCTGATGGGATGCATCTACGAGTGCTGAGGGAGCTGGCTGATTTTATTGCAAGGCCATTCTTAATTACCTTTTAAAAGTCTTGGTGATCTGGAGAGGTGCCTGAGGACTGGAAGAAAGCAAATGTCACTCCTGTCTTCAAAAAGGGCAAGAAAGAGGACCCAGGGAACTACAGTCCAGTCAGCCTCACCTCCATCCCTGGGAAGGTGATGGAGCAGCTGGTCCTAGATACCATTTCCAGGGCCATGAAGGACAAGAAGGTGATCAGGAGTAGTCAGCATGGATTCACAAAGGGGAAATCATGCTTAACCAATGTGACATTCCCTTTGGAATTTTCTTTCTTTCTGTAATGGAATAATTCTTAGTCATGTGGCTGAGAGAAGACTGTACTGCTGTCTTTCAATGGGACTGCTAGATACTGATTTCACCAACCTGATTATTTCTGGATGTCTTCAAAGCATAGTTGTAGCCCTTTGCTGAGCTGTTTTAAGCAGAATGTCTTAAAGAGTGTACAGATCTACATACCTAAATTCTTTTCTTGAAATCTAGTGTTTGCTCTTTCAGCTTTCAAAGGCGCAGACTTCTTTCACCTTAGTTTAAGTTGCACATTCAGATGTTATAAGTGAAGAATCACTTAACAATATATTCTGTGGATGTTTCTGCTTCAGAAATGCCAGAAGTTATTGAAAGAAAAATTCTATGTCAAATAGCATAGAATTTATAGAACTTTAGTCCGAACCATTTTGGATCAGTGTTTCTCATAGCCAGTCCCTTAGGAGAGAGCACTGGGGAAGAAATTTCTTCCAGTGCCTTTCTGTCACAGTAGCAAGGAACACAACTTTTTAGTTCTGGCCTAGTATATACCTGAGATCAGTACTAATAACAATTTCAAGAGACTGTCATAAAGTTGAGACTCTGGATGGAGTTGTCCAAAACTAGAGGATACACTCAAGAAGTGATCAGGCTAACTTCTGTGGCCTTTGAAAGTCTTAATTCATGTCCCCGTTGCTTTGTTTGCAATGCTTTCCCACTTAAGATCTCTGTCCATGAGAGATGTGAGGGCCTGTTGCTGAATACACTTGCTCTTTTGGGGACCCCTTTAAAAAGTAACCAACATCTTCAGTTTTTACTATCTTCTTTTCATGGAATCTCTATAGACCAGAATATAGATGATGAGTATTGCTCTTCCCTAGGCTTTCCCCAGAATAGGCTTTGATATACATAGAGTTCCTTCTCTGCAGTCCACACAGAGGGAGTGGAGGTGTTGCCACTAAGGCTGGACCTTCTTATGGTAGAAGGTGAAGGGGAAAGTAGGGGGCATCCACTCATTGTAGCTACAAACCAAATGTAAGTGCTGATGAGAAGAGAAGAAAAGGGTTTTGGATAGTGAAGGCTCTAGCTGTGAGCAACAAGTTTTAAAGTGAGTATACCTTATAGGCTTTGATGGGGGGGGCAGTAGTTTTTTCATGAAAGTGCTAGGTGCACAGAAAGGATTGCTCCCAGTAGACTTGAGTTTATGCTGTTTGTAGTAGATAAAATTTTTTGGTGTTCCTTGGTGATCATTATTATGTTGGTAGATGAATTCTGAACACAGCTACTGCTTTCTGTATACATGTAAAAATGAAATTATTTATAGCCAAATAATTTAAGGAGTCAGCATTTTGATAAGACTGTGCTGTCCTGTCATGTTAAAAATAATCTGCTGTCTCAGTTTTCCCTTGCCTGTGTGGCCCTTGAGTTATATGTTTGCTGAAGATCATATGCTGCATAATTATTTTTTGGGAACAAGTTGTAATGTGGTGAAATGTGGAGGAAAAAGCAGATTTATAACTATCTGTCATCTGCTTGGTGGCATCAAAATTTTCAAACTTCAATGAAGTAGGATAAAGAAGAATATAATGGTGACTTATTTCTTCTGAAAGATCATTGACAAAGTGCGTGAGACTTGGTGTCTTACGGATGTTTATTGTCCAGTTACTGCCTCTCATTGATTTGTATCTCTAAAAGGAATTTGAAGATAGCAGCCCCCCTTTGGGCAAGGGAAAACCTCACAATTAACAGAGCTTGGTTAACAAGCTAAGGGTTTTGTGGAAAAGTGTCCATCTTTAAAAGATATAAAAAAGCTTGTTCTATGAGATGTGTGATACAGGGCGGGTCTCTGTCTGCCATTTAGAAGGTAGACATTTTAGCACCCGAGTTCCCAGTAATTCCATAGTTTGTTGAAAAAGAAAAAAATGAGCATTGTATCTTCTCATGACTAAAAAGGCCATATTTATGCTTGGTGCAATTTGGGTTTGGCCCTTAATGTCATGCTTGTGTGCCAGGATTATGTTCTGCTGGGGTGCTGTTGCCCGCGAGCTGCCTTTTCTGGCCAGTTACTGATTCCCCTGTGTGGGCTCTCTCCAGAATGTGCTCCTAATGCAAGGCACGTTTTAAAGGATAGTAAAAAGATTTACATAGCCAAATCTGGAAGGACTATCAACTCCAATTTCTCTTTTACTTTCAGGACAATTTCCTCATCACCTTCCCCCAAAAGCCCTGCTGTCAAAATGTCTGTTTTCACTGCTAGAAGTGTAGAACCCCCCAGCTGAGTGAATGTAATCCAACTAAAGTTGAGCTGGTTCAAAAATATGTTTCTAAAGACTGAAATTTGTCTGCTATGTGGAACCTCATTATGGCAGAARCCTTGTGAGAATGTCTCACATATGTGTGTCTCCTCATTCTACCAAATGTATAAAATTTGCTTTTATCCTTTTGTAAGGAGCTGAGAGACTACTGCTGATGAAGATTTGAGAGAGTCTTTTCAGACATACAGTATCCAGAGGCAAAATAAACTGGAGTGAGTAAGAAGTTTGAGCAGTTTATGCTTTCCTTGTTTTTATCTCTCCCAGTAAAGTGTACTCCTGAAGGATATTAAATAGCTGTAGATTTTTGAAACTGATCTATCCTCAATACTGGAAATAACTATCAGTTATATTAAAATTGCAGTGGGTTGCTTCCTGTAGATTGAGTGTTTTCTCTCAAAATTGGGAGCTTCCTTGGTTATCACTATGCTCAGGATAATATCTTGTACTTTACAGAGAGTCAGCTGCTGTATCCTTGWTATAATAGCTTAAAACAAAGCCTGTTGTTCACACACTTGTAAAAGTTTCCCATATTTAAGCACTTTAGAGAGGTTACGTAAAAGATTTACTAGATCCATCCTTGGAAGGATGATGCAGGGCTGTATCTTAGTATATGACTTCCAGTGCTTTCTCCAGTATTAAATAAGCTAAATAACGGGCCCCCTCCACACGTGGCTTTTCATGGTTTAATCGTCCTACAGTTGTGGAATTTTTCCTGGTACTAGATTTACATTGTCCTTCACTATAAATCATCTCTGAAGACTTTGCTATATTTTTGAGTAGCACAACATTGCAAGCCTTACGCATTCAGAAGTTGAGCTAGCTACCTTAAAATGTAATAATTGTTTAAATAGTTTAAAAATCTGTATATTGAGGTTCTTTGTATTGCCACCTTTTTGTGAGTTTTTAGATATTCATATTTTCCATCTTTTATTCACGCTTTTGAGGTGAAAGCATAAAATGACAGTCCTTGTGTTACTAGGTAATTCACAGAACTGAAATATCAAGAAAACTGCCAAACATCAGAAGTTAAACATTAGAAGAATTGGCAGGATGGGTACCAAGCTAAATGATTTCTTTCCTTGATGTCACCATGGTCCAGTTGCTTACAGGTGCTTATATATGACTATACCCAGTTAATATTTTCTAATAAATACCTAGCTTTCATATTCTTTTCCAACCTCATTTTTTACCACTCCTTTCAGAGTTCTTTATGACTTTTCTTCCCACTCACAGTGTTTGAAGTACACATTAAACACAAGATTTCTGTTAAAATTCTGTTGGCTATTGCTTTTTGCTCTATGAACTCACTGCCTAGATGCTTGCAAGTTGTATCGGCCTTTTCTTCTCTAGTGGGACTTTGCTAAAACAGAATTAATAGATGATGCAAATCACAGGAAAACAGATAGTGATTAAAACATGCTGTTCTGCAATTTGAGATTTTCAGTTACTTCCCTGGCAGCCAGTTTATTTGGAACTGGGACTGACAGGAATTATCCTGATGTTTCTCCTACGTCTCTGTATGAAAAAGAATTCTCTGTTTCCTAAATATTGTCTGTAATCAACATTGTTTTAGAAAATGCTAGGGTCAGAACATAGAGGAAAAAAAGGTCATGCACGTTTTCTTACAGTGGATTTTTGAATCAAATGCAATTTTTTAGTAGTAAAAATATTTGTTTACTAACACCCAGTGCAGAAAAACACTCACAAAAGAAGTGACAACCTCACACCTCCTTCACAAATGTAGCAGCATTTAGAGTTGAAGTTTAGCTAAGAGCTCTTACAAAAACTGGGAAGCAGAAGCGAGTCAGTTTATCATGATTGTGTGTTCATTCTTCGTGCTAAAAATTGTTTTAATAGTCCTGATTATGAAGATAAGGATATGAAACGCATTCCATAGAGAGACCTTCACTCTTTTTTGCATCACACAGTGCCCATTTCATATAAATTAAAAAGCATGACCCACATACATATACCTAGCATCCTTTTGGTATTATTCTCTTTATCCAGAGAAGGGAAGAAGGGGAGTACTGTTAAAAAAAAAAGGGGGGGGGCAAGTGAAGAAGGTGCTGTTTCTAACACTGTCATTTTTCAGTGTATAACATACCTATGCCATATATTTTAATCTTGTACTACCTGCTAAATGCAAGTAAATTGCAAAAAGAATTCCTGTTAATTCACTCTATATAAAATATTTCTTCTTTGAGCTGCATCTCAAGAAACAGTGCTATTTTCTTGGACTTCTTTTGATTTATTTTCTATATACAGAGCAATGATAGCAGAAGTTTTTTACTGATAACTGAAGGGGTAGTAGCTTTTGTCTAGTCCTTCTCTCTAGTTGTTCATGCTGCCTGCAATCAGGGTAAATCACATGGATCATCTGAATGTAATCAGAGCTTCAAATTTAAATTATAGTCAACACAAGATCTAAGGCTATAAATGACTACATAAAGAGTCAGGGAAATTTTTAACAAATATCGGTTCATTAATGTATTGGCATCCCGGTGAGGACCAGACAAAATACTCTATTGAAGGATTAGATAATTAAGAGAAAATTAGATGTTCTACTACGTCTGTATTTTAAAATATATTCAGATATGATAGTCGAATTGTTGCACATTTGCTATTGTTTTTCAAGATTGTCTCAGCTAACGCATTCTTTCCTAATAAAGCCAGACCCAAGAGACAGGGTGTTTGGGGTTCAACGTGGCTTGACATAGCTCTAAAGAGCAGAGGGAGATATTTCCACGGCTGGAACAAACATTCTTTAGGTTTACTTCCAGGAGCAAAAAATTGCTCAGAACTGCTGTTTTTTTAACACAGCAGAAATTATGAGATGTTTTACTAGTTGATGAGAGTAGGTGAACTAACTCAAAGGTAAAATGGTAGTTCTTGCAGGTCGCCCCCCCCCCYTTTTTTTTTTAACAGTACTTCCCTTCTTCCCTTCTCTGGATAAAGAGAATAATACCAAAAGGATGCTAGGTATATGTATGTGGGTCATGCTTTTTAATTTATATGAAATGGGCACTGTGTGATGCAAAAAAGAGTGAAGGTCTCTCTATGGAATGCGTTTCATATCCTACAGCTGTTGGCTGTTTGGTCTGATACCTCAGATCAAACTTTTTATATGTATATCCATATAAAATATATATGCATATGTGTATGGTTGATCATGGTTTTATCCCTGTTGGTTATTACCTTCAAAATCTGGTGTGCTACAAGTATCTAGGGCAGAAGAAAGTACAGAAGCACCACTTTGAAGTGTTGGTATGGTGTCAGTTTCTTTCAATATTATGTAATTTCTGACATAAATGAAAGCTTATGTTGTTTGGTGGGGGAGAAGAGGTTCTGCATCATAAATTTGAGTATAATACTGTGTTGATTGTCATTAACATTTTATCAGTTATTCTTTTAATTTTTGAGTTGCATTTGAATACCATCAGATCATGACTATTAAGACCATATTGACTTTTATTTCACATAATGTGCAAAAGCTCCTAATGGATTTCTCTCTTGAACAGCTTTGCCATTTAACTTAGTCCAGATCTGCTCTATCGTTCTGGTGTCTCATTCTAGTAGTACAGTTTGGTATGTGTGTAAATTATTCCTTGCTATTTCTCACCTTGTCTCTTCTGGCTGAAGGTACCCATGAGGGAATTATACTTCTGCAGAATTTGAGCTTGCATTTCTGGCAGTGGATATGCAACCAGTAGTTTTCCTATTTGCTGCCTGAAGTGCTGCTTTTCTGATTCCAGTGTAGGCCCTTTGCCTTCCATCTTTGTCCCCTTACTCTTATCTGTAAGTGTAGTTGCCAAAATCTCAGTCAGAACTCCATTTTTGTTTTCTGAAATGATGGTTGTTTTCAACCTAAATGACTGCACCTTTTGAAATCTTGTCGTCTCTGGGCTCTAACTTCTGGGCTTTCTAACCTCTGGGGTACTTCTCCATTTACCTTTTTATACTTTCTTTTAGTACTTGGAGTATTTTTCTCCTCACTTTCTTTAGCATTTTGTGAGAATCCCTCGTAGCTTGACCCTTCATTCCCTTCAAGGGAAGTCTCTGGATAATCTCATTCTCAAATTTTTGTTCCTATGCAGAAAACAGGAAGATCTTCCACTTTTCTTAAGCCTTATCCTCTTTGTCCGGAATAAAGGCTCAGGCTGTCTTGCTGACATTTTGCAGGCTATTAGCAGTTATCCCTGGATTAAAAAGTTCAAAACAGACCCCTTATCTTCTCCATCTTCAGTCATCCCCCCATCTTTCTTAACTGCTATATATATAAACTGCAAAACCATTGTTTTTTATTGTTTGAGCCAGTCTGTACCTTTGTTACTCAGGCTTTTTCCTAGATCCTCATATCCTGAACATTCCTAAATATTGCAGTTATTTTTTTCTGCATAATTAATTGTAGGACTTTGCTTGTTTTTTCAAAACTCTCTAGCTGTTTTCTGCCATCTCACATTTCAAAACTGCAACTTCCTTTTCTCTGGCTTTGACAAATGTAATCTTTCACCTCTGACAAAATCCAAACGGTTCAAACATCATTTCTTTATTCGTGCTTTAACTGTCTTTGCATTGTATTGTATCAAGTAGGAACTTCTTGTCTTTATTTTCACAGACTATCTTTGCTCTACTGACTTACAGCTCTTAGGGAGGCTGGCACCTGCTTTTGATTAGCCCTTGTTATCAGTCTCCATTGACGAGTTGTTTAGCTTTTCAAACAAGTAGGTTTATGCTTTCTCCAAAATTGCTACCATTCATATTTGAGAAATACTCTTTAATATCTTCAGAATATCTTCTCTTCCACTCCCCCTCCCCCCTAAGAAAAAACCTCTTGCTTAAAGATCTCCTTTGCCATGACACTTACTAACTGCATAGTACAGTCCAGGTATAGACAGGTCATGTGTTTGGACTGTGTCTCTGCACCTCCCTGTGTGGTCTCTTGTCTTCTGCTTAAAAATTTAAGCACTTTGATACATCTGAGTTTGTTCAGTACTTGTGTAGCACTTAGCACAGTGGTATCCTGGATAATGAACAGGAGTCCTTGATATTGTGGTGATAAAAATAATATGTATCAATAACTACAAGTAAATGTAATGCACAGAAGACTAGAGGTGTGGCAGGATACAAAAAGCTTCTAGTATATTCAACAAGCATGGTCTACAGAGGCAAAACAAATGGGCAGCCTCTAGCATCTTCCTTACAAATGAATGAAATACCCATTAAAACGCTGGGTATCTTAACAAACAGTAGTAGATGGATAAAAGAAACACCTTAAACGATGGAAGAAGGAGTTGATATTAGCTCTTGCAGTGATGATACCGAGTTTATCAGTGGTCAATGATCTGAACACTTTTCTCATATGACATACTTTTAGCATAGAAGTTAATTGGACCTTGCACCATCTCTTAGCAGGCCAATATAAAATGAATGGTAAGATCAAGCTGCGAGGTTCTGCATCGGATGCAGATTTCAAACATCCCAGGACTCAGCAGGCTCATGGTCCTGTAGTTTTAAACTGAATGCATCTTTGAATGGATGTTTCAAAATCCAGATTGCATTCCGATGGTAATCTGAAGGTGACACTAGCAATCTGAGATAGGTTTCCAGTAGTATTTTTAATAAGAGGTATCTGATGTGGTAGTTAAATTGTTTGCATGTCTGATTAGTATCGTTCAGCCAGTGCTAATTTTGTTACAGGTGAACAGTGACCAAAGATCTCATGTGTGTTTGTCAGAATTATGGCTGTTTCTATATTGCCAATAAATAAAATACATCCCTCCTTTAGATTTCTTTATCCAGGGCCAGATAAAATATTTCAAGACGCCTAATATATTTGTCTTAGGTAAATCAGACAAAGTAAACAACACTAGTAGATCAACTTTGTAAATGTAGTGGTTAAGTGTTACCTTCAGCATTTCGATTAATACTGTAAAAACTGAATGAATTGCATGTCATGTTAAACAATTTCTCTAAGGTAGACTCCTATTTGTCAATTTAGGATGCTTCTCAAGTTCTTCCAGATTTTGGGTAGCCACTTGATTTATGATTAATATTTGGAGCGAAATGATTGTTTGGAAAGAAGTAGCAGCATTTAGGGATTGTGTATGTGTGTGCATCCGCTGAGAGATTTTAAAATGCAGGTGAAATTTTTCGTCTTGCTCTTTGGCACTTTTACCGTAGCTAGTGCTGTAGAGACCACTGCTGGGTGAACAAGCGGTGAGGATGTCTCTGCAGTCTTGGCTTTTGCCCAGACTGAGTGCATCTCTCGTACCTTGTAGGAAATAGGCTGTGTTTATCAGGTGTGTGAACTGCAGCAGTTTATGAAAAAGACTGGTCAGACTGGGAATGTTTCTGGACAGAAAAACTCTATAGTGAGTTTTGTGAAGAGAACTCTTACTTATAACTGAAAGATCTGCCTTGGCATACCAGCATGGCGAGGAAGAGCAAGCAGTGGTTTTCAGGGTGGTTTGCAGCTAGGAGGTATTTCCAAGTTTGCCTCAAAAGGCAAGCTGGTTTCGTAAACATGGGGATTGCCATGAGATGCAGAAAAGAGAACTGGTATTGTGTCTTCATTCCTGCTGATAATCCTTATGGCAGTCCCAAATTCCTGAACAGCTGGAGGCTTCTGCTACATTGGTCACTATAAATATGCCYATAAGGCAGTGAAGCATCAAAGTTAACATCTGTAACTGAAGTAAGAATTTGCATGTGGTTCTTCCAGTGTTCTTACGCACTCTCAGGCTAATTATAGAAGAACTTCTTATGGACGTAGAAAGCTTTCTTTGTAACCAAAGGAGCCCTTTAAGTTAAACAAGCCTCTCTTACACATTGTCTGTTTTAAGTGAGGCTCTGAATGTTATGTCTAACTCAGGACTTTAGGGATATTACAGTTCATAAGGTTCTATATGTAATTCAGTAAACAAAAAAATGTTAGAGAACCTATAGCTCCAGTGGTTGTCCATATTATTCACTGTATATGTTAAAAATAATAAAAAAAAAGTTTTCACTGCTTCCCAGGGCTTAATATCCAAAACAGCACACTTGCTCTTGAAAGGAAGCGTTGAATATCCTCTTCCCTCAACACTGTGTACAATACTAAATGGAAGTCAGCAATTATAAAGCAGATCTGCTGTAATCCAAGACATTGAGGAAACTGATACTCCAGTTGGCGGTACTGTCCCATGCTCTGCCCCAGCATGCCTGAGAGAGAGCGTGTGTGTGTGCATGAGCTGCTGTAATGCAAACAGCAAATAAAGATCAGACCCCACCCCATCCTATCTGACTTTTACTGACTTATGCAGGTGCCTTCAACATACTCTTGCAAAGTCTTTGATGTTTATCACTCAGATTTTTCTTTAAAATTTATGTTAGGTCAGAGAAAGGTCAAAGTGCCCTATCTAAAAACCTGGTTTACACACCTCTGGCAGTTTAATAAGAGACTCCATTGTCACATGGCAGGTTTGCTCTTGTAATGTTATGTGACAGGCTAGGTAAGATTGATATGCATACTTGTTTTGTCATTTGAATTAACTTGTGTGCACAACAGTTTCAAGTAGATGTGTTGTTCTGCCCATTTATTCCTGAGGCTATTTATATGTTTTGTTTACTGGCAGTCAGGATATTATTAACTACTGTTTTGAACATGACTACAGGCAGAACCATTGCTTCAGTGCCCCTCATAAAACTAAATAAATGGTACAAAATCGCTTCAGACTTTAAACACCAAAAGTTCTACAAGATAATGTTCTTTGAATTTAGAAGGAATAAATTAATGCTTTTCTATCTGTCTTAGATGTCTTGTGAGTGCAGTTTTAATCCAAAGAGTACTGGGTAGTCCTAGGAACACAAGTAGAAGTATGATTAAATGAATATCATGGTGTTTGAAGGGTATTTATGCTTCAAATCTTAAAAGCAGACAGAAGAACAGTGCTTAAGATTTGTACCAGTGTTGTCTTCTGAAAGACTATGACCAAAACTTTGTAACACCTTGTAACTAAGGAATTAAATGGAGGCAATCTCTGCTGAAAATGCCTGATTTACACAGACTACCTATAGCAGAGTGGCTTAAATGAGAGTATGTGTTTTGTTAATTGGGGGAGGGAGTAGATGGTCTAGTTCTTCATTTGACTGCTATGGGTCCCAAAAAAGAAATGAAGGTAACTGTGAGACAGCTCTCAGCACCTGGCCGGCTGCAAAGTACTGAACAGAGGACTGCCAAACTTGTCTGTGCGTACAGCAGCGCACAAGAAGCCCTAGGTCACTGCAGACTTGCTGTCCTTCCTCTGCAGGTTCAGGTATTGATCACTGCTAGAAGCAAGACCACAAGTTTAGATGGTCAGTGGTCTGGCTTATCCTGTTTCAGCAGTGCTGAGGGTCACAAAAGAATATTAGTCAGTTAAGAAAGCCAAAGGTGGTCAGTGCTTTAGAATTCAAGTTTTTGGTATACACCTGTTTTTGTTCGACTTCCTGGTCATCTGTACTGTCTTCAGTATGTAATTTGGAAGCTGGAATTTGGATGATGCAAGGCAGCAGTTTTTAATTTTTAATGATTTTTTTACTTATTTTTAAAAGACAGAACAAATATATTTCATAGGTATTAAGCTGAGATTCCCTGTCCTAGATTGTTTGCTGGGCACTGAATGGAACATTATTACATACTTGCCAAAGAATTTACATTAAACAATGTTCATTTTCAATATCTTATCACATCATCCAAATATTAAGCTATAAATAGAATAGTGTGGGCCAAATCTATTATCACTTAGTACTGTATGCCTTTTCTTTACCCACTTTAAACCAGGCTTTTCAACAGACACATAATAAAAGGAGCTGTAATTTTAATAGTCTTAAGAGTTTTTAGAAAGGATTTGTTGGGGTGAGTCACACCCACTTGAGTAGTCTTTTATTTCATATACTTTTCCAAAAATAGGTTGGTTTAATTAAAAAAATGCAATCTTATCATATCGTCAAGCAGTTAGTATGAAGCATTTTGCTCAGTGAATTTGGTACTCATGAGGCCAGCCTTTGCCACTGAATCGTGACAGTGTATCTGAGTTTAGATCTGCAACCCCCCCTTATATTTCAGTCCTAAGCTGTTTGCTCAGCCAGTGGGCCTGAGCCTGTTTGTGCTGTGTTAAGTGCCTTGCTATTGGGATACTGGTCCAAGGTGCAAGCTTTTAGTATGCCTCTTTTCTGGCCTTCATCAGTGCTGACTGAACTAGTATTGGCTCTCTGTGATTTTGTTGGTTTATGGTAAATATCATAAACTAAGCCTTTAACACCAGACCTTGTTCTTCAGCCCTGAATTCTTGCACCACTCAGCTAGCACACCTCACATTTCTCTGCAGAACTTTTTTGGTTCCCCAACCTGACTTTCCTGTGACTAAAGAGTGTGAACTAGACTATGTACATTATATATTAGTTTGGGATGAGTAATTTAAAAGGCAGTTTGGGAAGAGTTTTTCAGGTTTGGGAGATTCAGCAGATTACTGTTTTATATATTGTTGATTTTGGCACTTGTTTGGCTTTAGATAGCTGTATGCTGAATGAACTAATGAACCCTACTGATGCTTTGGAAAGTTTCTGATAGCTTTAATTTGGTGTTACCCATCCTTTCTAGGCAGGTGAGCCTCTGAGATCTTCTTGTGAGATAGAAGAGTGGGTACAGCTGTTGCACATGCCCCACAGCTGATCTTAGTGTGGCTTGGCACTTTCTGGAGCTTCTGGATTACTGCCTGTGTGCAGAAGGACTGTCATGTGCATTTGCAAGAGATGTGGTGCTTTCCAACGTGAGACTTGCTGCACATGTACCAATTGGAACATATCCATAGGCAAGTCCATGTGTTTTCCTTGTGCTGCTTCATGACAATGTGGTAGCTGGGACTGAACTGCTGAAATAATTCATACAATTTATTCCCTGGGTTTAACCCCCATTATGGGGTTGCTGGATGAAGGAGGCTCCTCGCTAGATGAATTGTCCTAGCTGGCCACAGCTTGAATACCTGTAGCAGATGAATTTGATGTTGGAGAGACGGAAAGCTGACTTTGTTGACTTGCAGTGCAGTTATAAGTCATGATACATTTCTAATGATGCTGTTGTTAGAGGTTCGGTATAGCAGCCTTAGAGTAATCACTGAATAAATGTGGAAGAGCTAGATAACCTGTACCAGTCTTGTCTCAGGTCACTCACAGCCCTCTAAAAGGGAGAATATAGTTTAGTCACTGTGAGCAGTTTCCTATGTTCCTCTCTTTAGATTTCTAGAAAGGAGCATGGTTGCTGATGCTTATGGAGCTGCCACTTTTGTAGTACCTGAGAAGGGAAAGTGCAGATTGTGATGGTAGTTTACACAGCAGGAATTGTTTAGCAGAAGCTGAACCAGGAGTCGTCTGCAAGGGCATCTTACATAACATGGTGATTGCACTATAAAAGCACAGAAAGAACTGAAGAGATCCCTTTACATAGACATTAGTAGAATCATTATTATTATTGCAAGCATCTAATTAAGATTTAAGATTCTTCAGTGGTGTCTCCACTCATAGCTTYCCCCCTGCTTCCCAGTTCCCTCTGAACTCTTAACTGTCTGTCACTTAATTGAGTATAGTTTCTTGAGATGAAAGCTTTGTTCTCGTGTAGCTGTGAGGCTGCTTCTCCATTATATTTCTAGGCAATTAACTTCATTAAAATGTAATTAATTACAAAATTTAATTGCTGTTAAAATGATTTTAATAGATCATCATCATTTAGGAGAACAATGTAATAGTTTGGAAAGTAAGTTTGATACTAACTTTCAAGATTCCAGCACCCATTTATCCATGCTAACTCCCTGCTTGTGGATTTGAACTGCTCAATAGCAGTCTTATGAAACTTAAGTCTGTCCAATTGAGTATATGCATCATGAATGTTTTTTCTGCAGCATGATGATGTATATTAGACGCATCACTCTTGGCTTGTGAGCCATGTTAGGTGGAGTTTTTGGTCAGCAGGTAAAGTACAGATCTTTGGAATGGAAGCCTTTTACTGGAGAGGTTTTTGCAGTCAACCACTTGCTGTCATCTCTTCTTAGTAGAGTTACCTTTCATCCAGATCAGTGGTCAGCTACCTCACTGCTGACTCAAAGGAGGACCCAGTAATAGGACCTGACCTATATGCTCTCCTGACCTAAAATGCTCTCCTTCCTCTTCTCTTCCCCTTCCTCTCTGCCTTCCCCAAACAAAATTTGTCACTGGTGAAAGATACAGAGTTTTGGTTTGACTGATAGAGTCTGTTCTCTAATACTTTTCAGTAGGTAGACAGGGTTTATACAGTGTGCAATACTTTCACCCTTGGATTTAGATTAACTAGAGATGTGTGCTGGAGATTTGTTGCTTTCTTTATTACAGACAGTTCCTTAAGATTCCCGATACAGTTCATGACCAGTTGGGAGAGAATAGATTAGAGAATATTTGGTCTACGTGTGAGGAGTGGTCATTCACCAGTTGGACTGGTGAGTCCAGTTCTGAGTTAGTAGTCAGGACAGGCAATATAATTGCAGTAAAGAATGTAAGAGAAAGAAGTCTGTATTGTAGTCATTCAGCTTTTAAGATAGCATTATGCCTAATGTTCAAAGATTAACCACAAACTTTGCATGCAGGCATTTGATCCCTTCCCCCGATAGAATGGTTTAACATGTATTAATACTAAAAGACAGAGGTTTCCACCACAAGAACACTGCAAACGCTGAGACTTCATTACAGGCCATATCAAAAAAAAAAAAAAAAAAAGAATTTTCTCTTAGTTGCTTTGTCTGTTGCAACACTCAACAGCAACAGTTTGTTACGGAGAACATTTTTTCCTATCGAACGCTTACTCGTAGGACTGCAGCCGTTCCAAAGCAGGCAGTTCAATGCAAAAAAAAAAAAAAAAAAAAGAATTTTCTCTTAATTGTAGTTCTCTGCACCAACTGCAGACTGCTGACATTTTCCATACCATGTTTTGGGAATCAGTGTTATAGAGAGTGGTTGGAAAAATGATAATAGAAAGATGGTGAGACTAAATCTGTAATATGGAAATAAGAAAGCAAATTCAGTCTTCAAGGCATTTGATCTAGAGAGAGATCGCAGGTATTAAAGCTAGCCAGATATATAAGCCACCAGCTAGTCTGCTGACATGTATTCTACCACTGTCTTGGGAATTTGACAACTGTAAGACTGTATTATGTAATGAGTGACTTGCCTATATGCCAGTGAGCTGCTCTGTTTCTCCAAGCCCAAGGAGGTTTCTAAAACACTTATTCCAGTTRTTCTCATTTGGAGTGAACTTGAATATAAAGCCAGTGAAAGTGTCCAAGACGGTTGTCTCTCTCCCTGCCATGAGTGAATGCCCCTCTGGACTCTTTTACCTTCAGACCTCTGTTTCAGAATCTAATACAAGAACCTGTTTCCTCCTGCAGCTCTGCCCCTTGCGCTCTTGGCCTTTGCTAGGCAGTGCCTGGCATCTTATAGAGGGGCAGCAGGGCTGGTTGGCTTTGCACCTCTTGAGCCTTGTATTCCTAGTTACATGTCCTCAGAAAAGGTGGAAGAGAAGGAGAGAGTGAGCGAAAACACACGTGTTGATACCTACACTTTTGTAGGGCAAGCCTCAGGCTAAGAAGAAGGCTCTGAGAGGTCTGAGAGCTTCTGAATACCGCCTGGACTCTTTCCCACTCTGTCACTTCCTTTCAGTCGTGTTTGGTTCTTTAAGCTCACTTGGGTGTGTTCACAGGGCGTCAGACCTGTATTGTGAAAGAGAAATTCGACACTTAAGCTTGGTAATAATTAACTCCTGTAGTCTTGTTTGCTACCTCTTTGTCATGCTTTTATTGTAGTTTGTTTGCTCACTTCTGGGGAAATTCTTTTTGGCGTTTTATCAGTTTTTGTGAATCTGAGTAAGTGAAGAATTAAACCATGGGGTTCAGATGCAGAGGGAGGATTTCTTTCTTTGGCAAGTCACCTGCATAAACATGTATCAGGGATGGGTGGAGTCCGGTGGCAATGGCAGTGAAGTGGAAACATAATAAACAGGTTTCCTATAGTGTTTCTTGTGAAGAGGTTGCTTGAAAAAACCTCTAATCATATATTCCAGACTGATAACCTTCTTGTCCTCAGCTGGGTGAGAAGGGCTTGGGTGAACTGTCCTAGTGTGCTGTTTGTGTAACCTATGCTGAGCCTTGTGAAAAGGTAACTGGAATCTGGCCTCGCCAATATGGACACTTCAGGGCAAATAACCACTAGAACAAAGAGTTTGGGTATTGAACCGTTGTGCTTATTGGCAGAAGATGTTGAAAACTATGGTTTTGAATGCATAAACCCTTTCAGTTATCTCAGTCCGCATTAAAGAGTGCCTTTTCCAAGGAGTCTTTTAAACTTGGGTTTCTGGATTTGAAGATCTTTTCTATACCCACACAGTGCTTTGCAAAACACTGGTGCCTGCCTAGCAAAGTGCTGCTTGCCAAATAATAAAAAGGACTAATTCACAATTGCTGAGGGATACTTATTTTAGTGTATGGTGCTAGTTTTGTTTGTTTGGGGCAGGGGGAAGATTGGTAGTGAGGGGTTTTAAGTGGAATGTCATATCTGGCTAGTCCTTTTGTGTGCAGAAAAAGATATTTTTGTCAATTTTGCCTTGGGGATTATATCAGAGGCCAGACTTGGTTTCCTGTTGAAACACTCCCAACTGACTTTCCCATACAATCAAGTTCTTCTTATCTACTGCTGAATGTGCATGATGATAATGGTGTGCATGTGCAGCAGTGATTTGTTTCTCTATAATTTCCCATAAAAACTTGTCAAGAGAACTCAGGTGTACTTAGGCTGGGGATTCAAGGAATGAAATGACCTGATTTAGTAGTCCTTTCACCTACCTTTTTGCTCCTGTTGTAAAGCTTGCTCTAGTTTCTGTGTTTGTTGTACCCAGAAAAAAAAGCCTGGACTGCTTTCTAATCTTCTCCCCTTGCRCGGGCTTCAGTACTCATCTGATCCTCTGCCGATCCATTATATGCACTAGTCCAGCAGAATGTACATGCAGTAAAAAAGTGTATAACTTTCTGCAGGGTTAGCATGCTGAAATGGCTCAGTGTGGGATCCAGTGAACAGTGAAGCTGATATGTGTAAATAGAAACGCTTGACTAGAGATCATGGGACCAAGATGTCCAGCACTTAGAGTGCCCTGGAAGTTAAAACTGATTCCTGGTGTGCCTGTTGATGCTGCTTTCAAAGACTCTATTTCGAGGTTTCATTTTCCTGTGTGATCTTAGTTGAGTTACCGAAACTGTTACCCTGATTTCACAGGCAACCATCATAAATGTCCCCTTTTCACAAGCTCTGTCTCAAACCTGGTTAGGTTTCTTGTTCACATTTCTCCTTTGGGGAAGCTGTTTTAGAACCCTAATTCTTTGATTACTACAAGCTTCTTCCTGTTTCCTAATCTGCATTTTTTTAAATGCCTAATTTGTACCTCTAGGAATGTAATGAATGAGCGTTTTTCTGTGTATGGCATGCTTGTGCCTGTGTAGTCATTTACATTTCCCTCTTCTGGGCTTACTCCCTGGAGTATTGTGAACACTTCAATTCAGAAGTCTAAGTAAGACAGACCAGTCTTTTTGCATTAGATTCAAATTCTAATACAGATTAAATTCATTCTTTTTGCATTAGATTCTTCATTCCACATCCTAACAGTCCTGTCCTGGTTTGAAGTGCATTTTATTCCAGATGATATCTCATTCCAGACATAATACTATTTTTATTTCATTATTGCTGATAATTTTTCAGACAAATGCTGACAGAGGATTTGGATGACTTGTAGCAGTAACCTGCAAGATGAATAAATCTACTTAATTTATACCTACCTAACTTTACTTAAGAAAAGATAGCATTGATAGGATTTGAGTCCATCTAGATATCACTTATTGTCTCTGTACTTGTCTTAGTATTCCTTCATAGTTGTCTCCTTTCACATAGTTGTATACTGTTTGTTTAGGTTATTTTCTGTAACATGTGGGTTATTTTGTTTTTGGAGTTCCTTACATAAATCCTAAATGAAATTGAAGAATCAGATTCTTAGGCATACATTTGAGATGGTAATAGGTATTAAGACCAGAATGTATGTCCGTACAGTACGTACGGTAGAATTCTTATAATAATAATCAGTTGACAAAGTGAGTCATACCTAACTTTCTAAAAAACATTTCATGTTTTACATTACATTTTCTCCTTATTTATATACAGGAGATTTGATTTGGGGGATTAAAAAAGTGTCATGAGAAAACAATAGTAGCTGAAGGAAGCAAGGTTGATTCTTCTTAAAGCCTGCTTTGCTGCTGAAACTGAAGTATCATGTAACTACCCCCACTGTGATCATTCACATCCACAGGCAGTGCAGAAAAGGCTGTACAGCACTTACTGGTGTCCTCTAAAAGGCCGCTTCAGTGATGTAGTTCTTTTTTCTGTTCGGATGGATTGGTACAACTCTTTCCAGTGCCACCTGTGAACTGGTTCAAGAAACTTATCTGAATTAAAAAGAACTGTAGAAAAAGGAAAAGGGATTGGGTTATTTTAAGCTGATCGGTTCTCTGGTCTTGCTTGACATACGTGGCCCTCCAGAAAACAGTACAGACGTAAGCTGCTCAGCTGGTCACTGCTGCACAGAGCAGCACCTGTGGAAGTGTTGCCTGAGCTGCCTGGCTATACGTTTGATAGGTGAGAAGGTCCTAAGTTGCTGGAAGCATATGTTAAGACTTCTAAATATTACAAACGTTTAAAAAACTGGGAGATTTCGCTGTATATCTGCCACTTACTGCACGCAAAACAAAAGAAGATTTTCTGGCAGCCAAAATGTTCTGTGTACCTAGTTTTGCTTAAAACAGTTGGGAGTATAGCATAAGTTATGTACTTAAGAGTGTTTAAACATGATGAGTGGACAAAGAGCATCTCACAAACCACCTGTTAATCTGTAATGTTCTACATCCCCTTTTTAATACTGGGCATATGAAAATGAGCAGTGAACTTTGCAGATTAGAAAAGACAGCCAATACATGCACAGTAAGAAATTCAGGCATTTCAGTTGTTAGGTTTGAAAAAAAAATAGAGGTTTTGACTTAGAGTTCTTCTTTCATATCTGAAACTTGATGATTGCTAATTGTTTTTTCCTTTTTGTAAAAATCGCATTTCCTTTAAATACTGTAATTATCCTGTGTCCAAATTCTGCTCTCAGTAAAAGTAACATTTTCCATGAGAATGAGTGTCAATTGTCATTATCCCCATTTCCATGCATTTTGCCTGCTGCTTTTTCTTGGCGTTTCAAATGACTGATGCGTTCTTGATTTCTGCCCGAAACAGTTTTGTGGTGTTCGTGACTGTAAAAGTACAACGCATCAGTTTCAGCTTTGTTACATGACCATTTCTATGGATTTATGTTTTTTTAAAATAATCAAGATTTACTCAACATACTAAGCTGAAAATCATTAATAATTTGCATGCCTGTAGGCTATTACATCTTGAAGAAACCGAAGCATACTTTGAGAACATTTATTTTTTTTTCTCATGGATTGCTGACGTACAAAATGCAGCTGTTTAGTAGTGCACATAATGTTCACCAGCAGTACCAGATAAAAACAAACAATAAGGCAGAAATGCAATACTGAGAAAAAATTTTAATAGAAAAAGAGCTATTCATATCCCTGAATACAGATCTTGCTAAAAATTAAAAGTATTAGTATTAGAAGAGGCTGAAGCTGTGCATTAGAATTGTGTGAACTGCTGATAATGTTTCAGTATTGCTGTTTTCGAGTATCTTGATGTAATAATTCTTATTGTTTGTATGTGTGATCCTTGAATCAGTGTATTCAATTTATGTAATTAAAAATTATGAATGTCACCAAATTCCTATATTTCAACTTGCAGTGCCCAGTTTATACATGTAGGGCCAAAAGCTTTATGAAGAAATGTTTATTTGATATTAATAAAGATTTGGTGGAGATTTAACGAGATTATGCAAATTGTATTGCCTTTTCTATTGCTTTCCACTCCTACATCAGCTCCTTCTCCAGATAAGCATGTGGTGGGGTGGTGAGTATGGGAGCTTCCTTAGCAATTTTTTATGTTGTACATGCTTCTTTGGGAATAAATGTAGAAACCAAGATCCCTTTTATCCAGAATAATTTTTAGAGGCATCTGTGGATAAGTGGATCTCCTTTAATTGAAATAGTGATTAAAAATAACCTTAAGCCACCAGAAGCTGAGCTTCCAGAGGATTCCTTTATTACTGTTACAGGTCCAGTTGAATCAGTTGTGCTAGGAATTTGTTCTGAAAAATTGTGTGTTGTAGAGGAAGGTCTAGTAAGGTTAGAGATCAAATTCTTCTCTATGAAATGATGCTTTCTGCCTGCCAGAGTCACCACTTAAAAAAAAAAAAAAAAAAAAAAGCACACCTGCAGGGAATTAAAATATTTTTGTCTTAAATCGTCATGTCTGGCCGAGGAGTGACCCCAACCTTCTCCTGCTTCTCGTGCTCTCTGAATCATTGTTGAGATACTCACGTGCTCTAAATAGGCTGAGGTAACTTACGGTGCCAGAAATTGTTTGTCTTTTCATGTGTCTTGGATGGCTAAATGAATACAACCTTGACATTGTTAGAAAGGGCACAGCTACACCCATTTACTGTAGGTGTAGTAGCAGATTAACCATTCTAACTACTTTCATGTGTGTAATCTTTCTAATCTTGGTCTGGTGGCCATGTTGCCTTTCTCCTTTGGCACGTAGGCAGAGCTTGACCGTGGTTTTAATTGTGAAGTTATTTTTACAGTAGTAGGTGCAGACAAAACTGTATTTCAAGGAGTCTGAGTATCACATAAAATGTTATGCTGACAAGGTTAGACTGCATTTATGTGAAACCCCCAAAACAATACATTTGGATTAAAAAGTTATTAAAGTGAGCCTTCAAAAACGTTTGAGAGCAGTGCTTTTTATACTCACCCAAATTTTGTGAACTAAAATTAACAAAAAGCTTGATGGTAGTCAGTCTGACAAATCCAACACACAATTTTGGCAATAGTCAAATTAATACTTCAGAGGGAGAATAGAGGCTGGAAGCAAAGCAAATTCTTTCGTGATTGTCGTATACTTGCATTTGTGATCAAAACCATAACTTGCACAATTACAAAACTTACTGATGAGAAAGCTGTTAATACCTGCCCTTACTATTACCCCATTAATGTGTGAATGAGAATTGGCTTTCTTTTAAGGGCAGAAATGCAAGCTTTTCTCTCAGCTGATATGCTCGTGAATTACATTTCCAGCTAGGCTATTCTGACTGTGCAAGGTGTGTGTATTTGGGGTCCTACTGGTTTCTCTTTTGGCAGCAAGGGTGTGGAACATTCTTCAGAAATTCATTGGTACCTTCTTAGAAGCTTTCAGCTTTTTATTTTCTTTTACCAGTTAGTGATACTGTATCTTAAGTTTTGATGGTACCTCTGAAAGGGAAAAGCACAGTTACTTAAACAGCTTTGTCTTCCCTAGATTGTTTTCCTGAGCTTATAGTATCTTGTAATGGGGCTTTCCTCTACTCTCCCTCCCTCTGTGCTTTCACCCACTTTATTGCCTCAATCTAAAACGGATCCAAGACCTCTAAACTCTAGTCTAGCCAGCAGTGACAAGCTCTGCTGAAGGAATATGTTGTTGTGTGACATGAATATACTAATCAAGTAGCTCAGTACTATGTTAAGTATGGCAATACAAACTGTGGTTACATCCTGCTTGTACTCTGGAAAAATAAACAAGAAGCCTTAAATTTAGAAACCAACATTGGGATCAAAAAGTAAAGGGGCAGTTGCCATTAGAGCTGCATCCATAAGCTTATTCCATCATATCGAATTACCTTATTTTGCTCTTCTGCTTTATATGGGTCTTTGTGCTGTTTACAGATATGTTTGTCATATCTGAGCATTAAATGATGTTGAAGTTAGTAAGGCATTAAATGATGTTACTTACACCTGTTTCATATGGTTTATTCTCTTCCTTATGTTTTTTCCAGTTTATGCTATAGATCTATTTCCAATAGACACTCTCTAGTGTTTGTACTAGATGATGTCTAGGAGATGCTTCATGTACATGTTCGAGTATAAGACATTCCTTAGCCTGAGACCGTGGAATGAATTTCCACAAAAGCTGTGACCGTATTGTTGCTCTCTTGTCTGATGTCCCTGTCATGTCTGCAGTAAATAGAGAGTAAGGGAAGGTGAGAGAGAAGTGAAAAACATCAGGGTAAAAGGTGTCAGTATACAAACATACCTTTTGCTTGGCAGGGCCTGAGAGCAAACAGTGAGTCAGGCAGACAGTTATGGCACAATCGCACTGGTGCAGGAGATCCTAGCATCCTCTGACCCAGTCTGATGGTGTGATATGTTTGCTGTGTGAAGTGGGTATTCCTGGAGGGGGAGTCTGCATTGAAGTGCAGTACTGTGGATTATGAGAAGCTTTCATTGCCTTTCCTGTAACCAAATCAAACATGGCATTCAGTCTCAGAGATAGTAAAGATAAAAGCATTATGTGTATAAATGAAAGATCTGGCTTTATCTTTTGATTTTGGGGAAGTAATTGTTGTGATTAACATTTTAGGAACTTTGTACTCTGCATTTAGTCTGTTAAATCATAGAGGATTGGGAGTGGAAGGACTGGAAGAGGCCTGTAGGTGAAACTCCGTCTGTTTTGCTTCTCAAATAGCAGATCACTGATGCAGTCCATGTGTTCAGCCTTGCTTGGCTTAAGGTAGAGTTTTCATACTGGGGTGGGTAATCACTTCCAGAGAACTATTATTTTGCAATTTAGTACTAAGATGCATGCATAGAGTTAGCTGGAGAGGACTCTTTGCCTTTGTATATAGGGAATATAATCCTTTATGTAATTTTGGGGGTTACTGTTTTGTTTGATTTCAGTGCTCTTATTCACTCAAGACACAAACACCCTCTTCGTACCTGCAATGCATGAATGAAAACCTGAAGCAGACTGAAAGCAGGTGTTCCTGTTATAGAGGGGAATGTTAGAACAATATTTATAGGCTATTCCTTTTTTACTATTATTAAGTTATACAATGTTTGTGCAGAAGGTAGAAGTTGAAGTAGAAAACAACAAAGTCCAGCTATATCGAGAGGATCAGCTTCAGCCCTGCTGCAAACCTACCCATCTAAATGGGCATGCACAAGAGATGAATTTCTTCCTCTTCACCTAGTAATTTTTAGCTTGTTTTGGGTCTAATTCTGCTGCTTCCATAGTGCCCTGTTCAAGTGGTAAAACCAACAGTGGCTACTTTCTATAAGCAATCCTATTTATACATAATGAAACCATTCAACATGCAAAATATTCAGGTTTGTGGAATAGGGTCCTTGGATGTTGTAAAAGAAGTAGAATACAGACCACGTGCTTCTGCCTGTATATTTTTCCTTCATTTCTGTCTCAGTCCATCTCATTGTCACTCTTTCCAGGGTGACTGTAATAGTTTTTGAGGTTGTGAATGAATGGAAGAGTTTAGCTGAATTTCTCTATAACACTTTGTAAGTGGTGCTCAGCCATGGATGAGCATGTTTGTCCAGCGAATGGATTTGATGTGTTTGCTTGTCCTGTAATAACGGCAATGAGAATACATAGACAGCACTTTTCTTTTTTCTCTGGCAGAAGGAAGGTTACTGTAAATTGCTTTGAATGCTCCTTCAAGTTGTTTTGTGAATATAGCGTRTATGTGCCAGAGCTGAACCTCTTTAGCTAGGATTATGCTGATGATAATGTGGGAAATAGATGAACAAGTGTTTAACTGACACATATGGGTACAATGTGTGGCTAGATACTTAATCAGAAACACTTAATACTCTTCTTTCTCAAATAACAAGAACAATTCCTTCTTTTCTGGAAGGGATGGGTTTTAAGTGTTGGTTTGGTCAGAAGATTGACTAAAACTGATCTTAGTTCATATACTGTTTTGGAAATCAGATATCTTCTTTTTATTTACATAAGTACATTTTCTCATATATTGGTTGAGGAGGGCTCATGCAACTATGAAAAAACAACAAAGCTGGACTGTGTTCTCTCTCATAGTTAATCTTTGAGTTAAAAGCAAAAAATTGTTTCATTCCTGGTGTGATGTCAGAGACAGGACTCCTTGTAGAATTCGTGGGCTGGTCGTATTTAAAAAGGCCCCCTGCCCCTGATTTGTAAACTGAATGTGTTAGGCTGTAATCACCAAGAAAAAAGACTGTTGAGCCTCTTCGTATCAGTTATATGTTTGCTTTTCTGGTAGAAACAGCAGCTTTAAGGTACAGCTATGTTGAAGAAGGGAAGAATTAGCCATCTTTCCCAAGAAGTAGCTTTTAAATTTTGAGAAGCACACCTACTTTACTTACAGATGTGAAGCGAGGATATATTGTAATTTTATCCATTTAATATCTAGCCAGTATAAAATTCCTTTTAAAGGGTTGCTTTGGAATGCTGGTTAGCACTGCAGCATGCAATTTTTTAAATTCTGTTCCAATGTGTTCTGATTTCCATGATACCATTCTTTAGGGACAGCACATTTGTTATAGGAGGCTGAACTGTTTCCTTTTGCAAAGCTTTACAGTCTCTGAAACTCCCACTGGCTGCTATCCAGAAAGAAAGATTTGTTGTTTCTGCCCAGTGTCTGCAAATATGTGGTGATATTTATATCCATTGAGTTGTTTTCACTGTAGCTAGATCTGGTAAAACGCTTGTGGCTAAGACTGAGAACTTTGAAACCAAATTCTGCCCTTGAAGGCATGTTCTGACTTCCATTGCATCCCTGGCTACCGGGTGGGAAGGAGGATTATCATAGTTGTACATCACAGAATCACAGAATCACAGAATCGCTGAGGTTGGAAGGGACCTCTGGAGATCATCTAGTCCAACCCCCCTGCTCAAGCGGGGTCACCTAGAGCACATTGCACAGGATTGCGTCCAGGTGGGTTTTGAATATCTCCAGAGAAGGAGACTCCACCACCTCTCTGGGCAACCTGTTCCAGT